>NW_028277035.1:28029696-28332727 GCF_059951505.1 Python bivittatus
GTGTGCTCAAATATCTTGATGGCGTAGAGCCTCTTAGGTCATGATTTCCTAGGCACAATGTGATGGGGTACAGATTTTGCTGAAGGCCTTTAGACACAAAACCATGGAGGAGGAATCAGCTTCAACTCAACCATAGCAAGACAAAATGGCTCTGGGTTTTTAGCCTCCCTGATTCTGGTTAGGTATTGTCTTTAACTCTTGCCAGGGTTGCACTCCCCCAGACAGAGCTGGTGTGCAATCTGGGAGTCCTCCTGGACACATAGCTCCTGATCGAGGAGCAGGTAACAGTTGTCACTAGGGGAGCCTTTGCACAGATATATCTTGTGTGCCAGTTTTATCCATTCCTGGACCAGGAGGCCTTGCTTACAGTCACTCATGCCCTGGTCATTTCCCAGCTGGATTACTGCAATGTGCTCTACATGGGGCTGCCCTTGAAGACCATCCAGAAATTAAAGCTGGTCCAGAATGTGGCAGCACATACAGTTCTGGGCTCCCACAGTTTGTCCATGTTATACCACTGCTGTGTGAGCTGTAGTGGCTTCCATTTTCTTTCTAGATGTCATTCAAGGTGCTGGCTATCACCTTTAAAGGCCTGAATGGCACAGGGCCAGGTTGTCTGTGGGACCACCTCTTCTCAAGGTATCTGCTCATTCCACTACTTCTGATAGGGTGGGCACGCTCCAGGTTCCTTCTCTCAAATGTTGCCATCTAGTGGGACTGAGGTAGTGTTCTCCTACCTTTTGAAACACCTTACCCGCTGAGATCTTCAAAAGCTGTGAAGACCTAACTTTTCCCAGAAGCATTGGGATAGTGTGAGGCTGGAGCCCAGAAAGGGTTTTTTTGTGGATGTGCAAAGATATGTGGCAGTTGGAAGCATTGAGAGTTTTCTGGATTCGTATTTATGTTTTTATTGCTTTTATTGTTTGTGAACTGCCCAGGGTTATGTTACATAAGATGGATGGCTATATAAATCAAATAAATAAACAAATAAAGTATCAATGTCCTTGATACACTGAGACTGTACAAAATGGAAGTGAAGGGCACATTCAGTTATGATTAAATATGAGAAAATAGGTTACCAGGACTTTAAACCTATCTTCACAACCTTGCATTCTAGCTGACATGAATAATAATTTCAAACAGTAGCAAGAACGTGAGTATTCAGTACTTTGATCACAAACTGAAGACTGCCCTATGCCTGAACACTGTGATGACTTGGAGGACAGGACAGCTCCCTCAATCCACACAGGGCTTTTGCCCCATGAAGTGACAGTTGAAGGTTGGATCATTGTATTACTTTCTTAGCATGCAGTATGAAACTGCATCAGAACATGGAGGGAGACTTAATGGAATGTCTACACTCAAAATCATAGCCATTTAACCAACCTGCTCCTGTAACAGATGGATTCTTACAAATATGCAACAGTTCCCCTGTATTGGAAGGGTCTTTGGCTGAAAGGTGAGGGATGTCAATTTGCACGGGGTGGGGGAGGTCACAAGTCAGAGGAGAAAGAATCTGGCTAGTTAGTGGAAATTTGGGGACATAATGTTTTGTGCACATTTGTGTGCATAGGAGAATATCTATCTATCTATCTATCTATCTATCTATCTATCTATCTATCTATCTATCTATCTACCTACCTACCTACCTACCTACCTACCTATCTGTCGAAGACATTTAAACTCAGTTTCCCATTTTTGAATAATGGGATAAGAGGAAACATTTAGATGAGAGAATGTGTTTGTTTTTAAGCAAAGTTGAAGAAAAGAACTGAAAGGAAAGGAAGGAAGCTAAACACACAGCTGATATTGGCTATGCAAAAACTAAAAAAAAAAAAAGTACCAGACATGAGTAATTCATGGAGGATACAAGTACCAGGTGTTAGTGAGGCAGGAGGAAAAGCCAGAGGTTTCATCTACGTACATGACAGTATTTGTTCTACTCTCTGGTTTTAACCTAAATTAGGGAAACTGAAACATGTGTTCCCCCCCCCCCCCAAAAAAGCTAGGTTCACAGAGGACTGCAGAAAAGAAAAAGCAGCTCCATTGTTAGCTGCAGTTTTTATTTCTTTGCCTTGATAGTGAAGAAATGTAGGATAATATGCATGAGGTGTACATTTTCCACGCCACAGTCTGAATCCTCCATTGCTTATGTTGCCTTCACTTAGGATAAATCATACTTGGTAGGGTAGAAAGAATCAAGGGGGAGGAAGAAATGCTTCCTTAGACCTCTCTCCTTTGTTCTACAAACAAGGCATTGGGAACGCAGTCTGCCTTGACCAAAACTCAGCATTGTTGAAATGCCTGGGCCAGAATTCTGAATTATACAGATTCTGAGGTTATCTTAAATTTATGTTTCCAGAATTAGGAAAGAAATGGCACTTTTTATGGTCCATACTTATTATATCTGAAACTACTGTCTAGCCAATCCAATTATTGGCTCTGTCAAGGGCATATTTTCTTTGAAAGGTTTTGTTTAAGACCATAGGCTGTGGATCTGCATGGTAGGCCAGAAAATGGAAATTCCAAATGTAGCTTCACTTACACATTTTCCTTTTTCATTTGGTGCCCTTCTTGATCCTTTATGAAGAGGATGCCACATCCTATGCTGTGCTTCTATCCCTTCCACCCACCTCTCATTTGCAAAGTTGGCAAAGAACTAAATTGGGATTCAATCTCCCAATTTAAGGGTCAGGAAAAGGCAGCCTGCTGAAAACACACTATCTAAGATAGATATCATGCTGAAAGGAGGAAAATATTGCTATGCCACTCCTTTTCAGGTTTTATTTTAAGGTCTGAAGGCCTATTGATAAATTTAAGCAATTCCATTATAGAGATTATGACCTGCTCTGGCAAGGAGCTGCTGCATACCTAAAACTGATGCAGAAAAGCAATGCCAACACAAAATGTTTTCCTGCCCAAATATCAAATCTGAAGCAAACAGAGAAGCAACAGATCCATATTTCATTTCTGGTGATTGGACTGTGTCCTCCATACAACTAAGACAATCTGATAGCATTGAGAAGCTGAAGAGTTAGCACTATGTATCATCCAACTGCTTGACCTTCTCTGCTCTTCAGCACCCACTGCCTAAGATGCACTCACTTTGCCCAAGTATAGAGCTGGCCCTGCAGGAAAATGAGAGTTCTTTACAGAAGCTGTTCCTTTACTTACATAGCTGTTCTCAAGCTTCTCCCCTTCTCAGGAGCTATCTACTATGTGACTTACTTTTCTGCTCCAGAAATTAAAGCACTTCTAATATTACGAGTATGCCTTTTAAAATAATGTTTTGGAATACACATGAAGTTGGTGTGCATTAAAATATGTGCATGGTCGGTTTTTGTTTTTGTTTTCTTTCTGAATTTTCAGGTGAAAAAAAGTCTCTGTAAGCTGAGAAGGAAGCAATTCCCTTTTGCAGTCCTTCACTTATACAAACATACAGGCATTAGCTATCAGCTAACAGAATGGTTACTATTCCCCATGCATCAGATGAGGTAAGCTGCAGCACATGAAAGCTTATACCATTTAATAAAATGTGTTAGTCTGAAAAGGTGCTACCAGACTCCATTTGATTTTATTCTCCCCAATATCCTTTATATATTTTCTAAGAATTTCATTTCATCCTGTTTCATTCTTTGCTGTCCAATCAAATAGCAAATTGTATTTCTACATCATTTGGAATATTTAAGGGCCATTTTCAATTTATTCTATAATTCAGAAGAATACTGTAAGCTCTTCCTTCATGAAAAAAATGTTTCTGAATCTCTCTTCCTGTCTACTTCCTCTGTTAAAGTGAATGAGAGGACACCTGCAATTAACAATTAACAAGGTTTCAGGAACATTCAAATGTTATTAGATTACTGAACACGGTAACAAGTTAAGTCTTTCACTGTTTCACCGTTACTTGAAAGATCATGTCTGAATGTGAATTTAATTATATCCCAATTTCCTGGAAGTTTTCTTGGGAAATTAATGAGATGTATTTTTGCTTCAATACTAAGAATCAAGCTTGACTTGGACTTTACATTCCTACATTTAGGGCTGTGCTGCAAAGCAGGATCAAAAGCACCACAAATTTTAGATAACTCCTTGCCCCCATGGGGCAAGAAAGAGTTCCACATAGAAATGTGCATTCTGACTAGGATTACGTTGAATTCAGTTAAACAGGATCATATAGCTAAGATCTAAGTTATAATGCAAGTGTTTAGCTAGAAAAATATAGATAAGGCTTTTATTGGCAATTAACCTGCTTCATTGATGGAATTTTAGAGGCAATGTAATAATTTTATCTTCCATTTTTCCATCCCACTGCCTTTTCCATCTTTTAGTTTTCTTACCAAAAATCTGTTAAGAAAGTATGACAGAGTAGCAGTGCCATGTCTTTGACTGGTAGTACAAAGAGCCCTTCACCTGGGAACATCCACAAAAATAAGGGGATCTTCCATTTCTTTCTTTATCTATTTCCCATGATTCACACAAATGAAGAAATACCAAACTGTAGGTGGTTTGAAGATATTCTTTGAGCCCTTCCACTGGGTAAAAGTAGGAGATACATTTTGCTTTCCCAGAACACCCATAAAGGTGTTGCCACACATTGGATTGCATTACTTGGATAAACTATTTTGCTGAGACTCATCTGCATTTCTGTCCCATTCTGGCCTTCTCCCAGTCTCGGGTTTCTTTGACTGCCTCTGAACCTCAGTGGTGATGGATGAGACCAAACGTGATGGACTAACAGCTTTCATTATCCCCCATGCTGGGTTGGGTGTGGAGATCATTGTAGTCCAACACATCTGGAGGTCACTGAGTTAGAGAAGGTTGGCTCACATGGTTGTCCTGCTCTTCTGGATGGTCCAGGCTCTGCTTTTGCTTTGGGAAGAAGTTCTGGAGAACCGAATGCTCCACATGATTAAATTTTGCCTTCACCCTGCTTTCTCGCTCAGCCTCTGCAAATGCACTGAATGCAGCTATTATATCTGATCTGTCCTGGGGGAAAAGAAGAGGAAGCTGGTGGGGTGGAGGATTAAGGAATGAGTATTGATTTCCAGCTCGGCCGTGGCCGTTTTCCATCGATTAAGAGGCCTTTTCTCAAACACACCCCTTCCTTCCCCCTGTCCTTAAGGCTCACAGAAATGCAGGTCATGTCCTTTAAATGAAAAAGACAAACTCCAGTACAGGGAATTCCAGATTTCTTCTGAGCCACTGACGTAGTCTTAAGGCCCTACAAAATTTCCAGCTTTGTTAAGTGACTGGGGAGGGGGCATGTTCCTCCACCCTCCCCGCATCCTCTTTGTTTTTTAAAGGCTTCCGGAAAGCCTCGGCTTCAAGTTAACAACCAGAAATGCCATCGCCCCCGTAAAAGAACGAGAGCAGGCACCGGCGCTGCACCGAGATGCCGGGGGACGTCCAGGTGCTCGCTACAGTCCTCGGGGAACGCAAGCCCAGCACCAGCCAGGAAAAATACCCGCGAAAGGATCCAAAACAACGTTCAACCGCAAGCAGCCTTTCCCTTACGCCCTCTCCACCTCCTCCCTTAATTACTCATGAGAAACGCCATCGGCCGCCCTCGGTAGCAAAGACAAAGGATATTTTTCCACTACGACCTATTTCCTTGTCTTTCACTCTTAACCGCACATCCACTCCCTGCCTCTACTGTAGTTAGCTTTACGATCAACCCGAGGCTGGGGGTGTGTACTGTGGTGCATGCGCAACTGCCTGCAGCTACCGCGTTTCATTCATAAAAAAAAAGGAAAAACACCCGTCTATAGTCATCCTTAACTCTCAATAAGTTCCCTTCCGGCCCCCCATTCATAAAATGAGAGCAGAGCATGCGCCTTGGAACTCCAGTGCCCACCCATTCATAGAATTGGGAGGACAGGCATGCGTAGTAGAGGCCCTTTCCCTCCCATTCATAAAATAGCCATTTTCCCAGGCAGCAGTTGTTGCAACAGCGAAGCGAAGCGAAGGGAAGCGACGGCTTACGCCGCCGCCGCCGCGCCTGACAGCGCAGCACTTGTAGGTTGCTCTCTGAGCCCCGGGTGTGTTTCGTGCCGATTTTAACCTCATCCTTCACCACCCACGTGCAACTACAGCCGGGATCTTTCTCGGATTTAGGATTAACTCGCCTGTTGAGATATGATCTGGACTGGATTGTTGAAAGTAAGTAGGAAAATCATCGCGGGGGGCGGGGAGGAGACGGGGTGAAAGAAGGGAGAATCATTCTACTTCCTCGTCTGATCTTCTGCAGGAAAGGCGCGTGCCCTTAAACTTCTTGATGTATCTTTTAAAAAGAAAACAAGACAAAGCTCTCCTCTTTTTCCATGAATTGTCTCTCCGGAATGGACTGTAATCTAGCCTGATGCTCCTGCGACACAGGCTCGCCCCCGCCCCCCCTCCTTACGCACCCGCCTTATTCAGACAGTTTTAGTCGTACCTGGGCGGTCGCTGGGATTAAGGTCGATCTGTCGGCCGCAGCCCCGCTGTGTCCGCGGGATCAGTCCATACAATCCAAGGGACTTGACTCCCCGGCTTGTAGCCCGGCTGCGCGTGTGAACGTCGAGCTTCTCCCTCTGCGTTTGGCATCTCTGTCCTCCCGCCTCGTTAGCTTGGTGCGGTTCCGGAGCCTTTGCCGGGATCGGAGCACTCGCCCAGCGAAGCCGCAGCTCGCTGCCGGTGACCTTTGCTCTTTTCACTTGCCTTTTATTTCGGGGAACGATCCTGCAATGCCGCCTCTTCTTCTCTCTCTCACCCCCCCCCATTTTTGCTTCGCTACCCCTCGTCTCCGTTCCCTTCGCCTCCCCCCCCACCCCCCCAGCGGCTTCTGGCTTTGAACTCTGAGATTAGCTGGGAGGATCGCGCTGCGCTCGAGAGAAGCGGCGCCGGCTGGGTGTGCCAAGGGCTTTCTGTACCTGTGCGCAGCAGACGTGGAGCGAGAGAAGGAGAGCCAGAGAGAGGGGGGAAGCGTGAATCTTGACGGGGCCTTCTCCGCCTATTGCGTCGTGGAGATCTAGGCCAGGGCTGGAACCGGCCGGGCCTCGCAACGTTGCAAACGAGAGGAGAGCCTAGAACCCCTGGTGTGCCTGTCTGCACGTCCAGGGCAGAAAATGGCAGGCGGCGAAGGAGCACAGGCTGAGTCAGGAGAGGAGGCCGCCAAGGAGGGCCCCAATATCTGGCCGGGGGCGAGAAAGGGGCCTGAGCTGTGGGGATCGGCCCCCACTCCCGTTGGAAGGGCAGCCTAGAGATGGTGGCGTTGCAGCCAGCCGTTTCTTGCAGCCCCGGCCCCTGAAACGTCAGTGTCAAAAATCTCTTACCAAATTTAGAAGGGGTAGAAAGGCTGGTGGATTTCCCATCCTATCTTTGAACCTGTTTGGTTTACTCTTTTATTTAAAAACACCCGACAATCTAAAAATTGAGCTAATGCTCAGCTTGACCCCCCCCCAATTTTTTAAAATAACAACAATATCAAATCCAGAAGGAAAGTGAACTGAGTATTTCAGTTCTGACGTTGACTCTCTCACTCCACTCACTCTCTCTCCAACATTTTTCTTTTCTTTCTCTCTCTCTCCTCTCTCCCACCAACATTCCTAATTCCTGTAGTATGTTCAATATTTAACCTAGCTTCCTTGATCTGGAGTTGTTGTAAAAGTTGTTGGGCATTGAATCACAGGGATCTCTTCAACTGGTTGCCTTCTACCCACCGTCTAGTTCCCATAGTATAAATGTGAACAGTATTGAAATTAAGGAGGTATTAAATCATTTTCGGGATATTGGAATACTGTTGAAAATGTCTCCCTTTCCTAATTACTGCTTTGTGCAACCTATCAGTTGTGCAAGGAGTCTGTATGGGATTCCTGCATTCCAGTATCTTTTTAAACAGCTGCCACTGATCTTTTCACCTGCATAAAATGAAAAGGTTTATACTGTGCCACTTCTAACTCTGCCCGTGCAAAGCCATGGTTTTGTGTGACTGGGCTTTGTAAAATGGCTGCAGAAAGAGCCTTTCCCTTAGCAGCAACTTTCCCTACCTGGTGCTTTCCAGACAGGTTGGACTACAACTCCCATTGTTCCTGGCCACCAAAGCCCACTGGGAATTACAGCCCAACACATCTCCAAAGTCCCAGGTTATGAGACGATTGCCTTCCATTACCTTTATGTTCCCACGTATGGCACCTATTGAGTATAATGTTCACTAGACATTTTGAGAGCAACGTTGCTTTTCCCTTTTGACAGATGGAATTGTGGTGGTTGTCGCAGTCATAAAAGACCCGAAGCCTGATCCTAAGCATGTTTACTCAGAAGTAAGATCCACCGAGTTCAGTGTGCCTGGTAAGTGTGCTTCTGTGGTCTGTATAGCACAGTCTCAGGTGCTCAGCTCAGGAATTATGGTCAATGTCTAAGAAAGCTCAGACTTTTTTTTCCCCTAGAAATCAAGCAATACTGGTGAAGTGTAGAACAGAAATGAATTCCCAGGGCGCTGGATGCCTTTCCTGTAAAAAGTCCGGCATTCAAAGGGAAGAATTTGAAGCGCTTGAAGCATTTGATCACAATCCTAAAATATTGCAGTTTCACCATCCCAAATTTAGAATTTAACCATTTCACCCCATTTTATGTATTTCACTATATCAGCGCGGCACCTTTTATACCGAGGATTTACTCCATGTAGTCTAATTTATGTATTCTACTCCACCAAGGTCACTCCTTTCATACAGGAGAGCTTGAAAATTTGAAGGAATTTTACAGAGGAAGGAATTGGAAACCAGTTTCCTGAAATATGAGATCCCATTTAAATCTAAAAAGAGATATCGTGTGGAATTGGATGCTGTTGATCGGTTTCAAGTGTTCTCTTTAGTGTAGTTTGAAGTCTTTTGATACTATTCTGTGTTAAACACTACATGTTCCATGGGGATTACAAGTAATTTGATCCTCATTAACTAGCGTTCCTATCCTCCTGCCAGTTTGGTCAATCCAAGAGAAACTTTTTCCTTGTTTTAGCAAACAGGGAAATTCTTCTGAATGTTCCTTCACTGTGATCCATCATGTTCTTATCATCTGTCTCTTTAGCGAAGGTTTGGTTTTCAAGTAGTCAGGCTGTACTGTCACTTTTCAAGCATTTTGGAATAGAAAATGCTTCTAATTAGGAGTCAGAAAACCTGTGGTCCATCAGAAGTTTCATCATTCCTCACTATTGGTCTTGCTGGCTGGCACGGCTTGGAGTCAACATCTGGATGGCCACAGGTCTCATACCCTTGTTTGAGATAGACCTTTCTGTCTGATCCAGCAGGCCATCTTCATAATTGAGACATTTACATTCACATTTATCAGATTAACTCTTTACAGTTGCACAAATGACCGCCCGGAATATAGAGCAACAGAGACAAGGCCTGGCTGTTTGGTCAGATACTTTATTGAAAATGTTGCTGATTGGAAGCCAAGCAATTCCAACTAATTTCCTTCAGAAGATTTACTGCTCAGGCATGAATGGGAAGCCCAGCGTTATGTCTTACTGAGGTAGTACCTGTCTGGTTTGTGTACATGAAACTGCTGTAACAGGATCTGGTTTCATATTTCTCCATACAAATTGAGAATTGCATGATCCTCTTGATTGTTATCTACATATGATAGATCATCTGCCCCATTTCTACCCCCAAGATGGTTGCCCCCAAAGTAAGAGTTTCTCTTCAGATTCTTTCACTGTTGCCTTGCCTGCTTCTAGAAGTCTTTTGTCTGAGAGGAATGAATACTTTCTTATTCTCTCTCAATTCATGCCAAGATTCTCTGGAACATTCAACAAGAGCAGTTAAAAGTTCCACAGCTATTGCATGTTTACTCAATTCAGTAGGCTTCTGCTCTTTCTTGAACGGCTCTTTCGGGGGAAGATTAAAGTTTCCCTTAAAAAAAAGTTTTGTTGGCAGTGAGGAAGACCAAAATCTGTGTTGAACTATACCTTTTGTAAGATTTATAAAATACGTATAAGCTTCCAGATTTTCAAATGTGGACATTTGTTTTCTTCATCATCAAGATGGTAAAAAACCAGAACCAAAAGTGAGGGGAGAGAAACAGAGAGAGAACATTGGCTTGTATTCGAGCCAGATTTGTAGCAATTTACATTCTTCAATGGGGTGAAGAAGAAACTCCAAATTGTGTCCTGTTGGTGTGTCCTGTTGGTACCGTTCCCTTACATTTTCCACTGCTCACTCTGCAAAAGCGACAGATCTATATGCTTTGATCTATTCTATAATCACCCAATCCAGTCACACCTAACTGCATGTTTAACTCCCCAGTTGAAATCAACAGGACTTAGAAATCTCTGGTGAGCTACTGTTCTGCAGTTTTTCATTGAATATATATGTAGTAAATTTATAGATCAAGAAATGTATGTTTCTAGAGATTCTAGATGGGGATATTTATTTATTTATTTATTTTATTTATATGCTGCCCAACTCCCAATGACTTTGAGCAGCTCGCAAATAAAAGCATTTTTAAAAATAAAAACTAAAAAACAGCTCACAATGAAAAACAAAAATAAAGAATAGAATAGAATAGAATAGAATAGAATAGAATAGAATAGAATAGAATAGAATAGAATAGAATAGAATAGAATAGAATAGAATAGATAACTTTATTGTCATTCCACTATATGCTATACACCAAGTGCATAATAAAATGAAATTCCATTGCAATTGGCTTACAATCATGATAGAGATGATAAGAACCGGACAGGAACGGGGAGAAAGAAAAGAAACAAACCCACACAATTCAAGGAGACTTCACTCACCCGCACCAAAGGCCTGGAGGAGAGCCGGGTCTTCAAGTCCCTTTGAAACACCAGAAGGGTTGAGGGCCTTGCAGATCTCAAGGGGAACCTCATTCCTAATATGTGGCATTGTTTAATCGAAGGAACCCAGAGCGCACCAACCCAGCCAGATCTGATCAGCTGGGCAGATACAATGGGAGACGGGTAGTCTCTCAAGTAACTAGGCCCTATGCCATGAATAAAATGGGACAGGGAAATCGATTTACGTTTTAAGATTATCTCTAACCCTTTAATCTAAATGTAAACTCCTTTTAGACTATACATCTCATTTCTTCTGTTATGGACTACAGCTACTGTTCTACTTGGGAATGAATCCCACTGTATTTGGTATGACCCATTTCCAAATAACCACCCTTAGAAACACAGCCTTAATACATTTGCCATAGTTATTTTGAAGGAAGATATACTCCATAGCTATCTTCCATTTTTCAGGATGGTGGTCAGATAGCCCCTTGATAAAATTTGCAGTTAAAATGTAAGAGTAATTAACTGAGGCACTGTCTTCCAAGGCTCCTGTTCGTGAGGTGAATTGGTCTAGTTCAAATCTCCATAGCTTTATTCTCTTAGTTCAAGCCTGCCTTTAACGGGAATCAGGCAAGGAGTTTCATGGCTGAATGGAAATCTGAATCCAAGTCTCCCATGCTTTAAATCAACCACTAGAATCGTGTTCAGTAAATACTCCATTCAGAGTATTGTTTAGATGGCCTCTTTTCAAGGTGCTCTTTCTGAGTTGTTTTCGTATTTTCAAATTTCAGTGTTTTCAGATTGATACCTGAAAGAGCAGATAGCGTTGCTTTAAAATGCAGTATTTTCTAGCACAGGAATGAATAGACTGTTTGAGCCTTACTTACCGTGATCACTAGCTCTTGGCCATGCTGACTGTGCTTGATGGGAGTTGAAGGCCAAATCACAGGATTGCCTATCCCTATTTTAGAAACTAGAAAGAGAGCACCCAGCAGGCTCTGTGTAGTATAATAAAGGCTGTGTCCCAAAAGTGGGTGGGGCCAGCCCCCCAACAACTGGGAAGATTTGGGTTTCATAAAGGGTGAAATGGGGCATTAAGACTCTCCAGTGTGTAGTGATCCAAGCGATTGCTCACACCTAGAATTTCCTGTTCTGCTCTCCAGACTCAACATGGGAGGTCAATGAGTAGAGCTCCTGTAGAAAGGTAACCTTGCTTCTGTAGCTCGGTGTGACTTACATATGAATAAGCCATCCAAATGCATGTTGTGGACATGTCCAGCTAGGGGGACAAGAGAAAAGGGAAAACAATTATCTTAATTTCCTGGAAGATTGCGTGCAATGAAATATTACTTCTTCATGATGGTACACTATGGATTTTGCTGGAAAAAATGAAATGGCTCCATTCCAAATCCATAATTTATCTGTGTGTCTGTACCAACTCTCTTGTTCAGTTGTTTTTATTTAAAGACTCCAGTTTACAGTGCTGTTGTACAGATTTAAGTTTTACAGGGCAGGGTGCTTATGTTGCTTATATTGTTCCTAATAACAATAAGAGAATTCCATTCAGAATGCATACTGAAGGCAGCAACCTGAAATCCCTCTTACATTTGTAAGCCTCATCTCTCATCTTTTCTCTGGGCTTGAGCTTGGATGCTAATTAATACTGTAGCATTTTGGATCAAATATTAATATGAAAGGTTATGTTTGGGGAGCATGGACAGAAGCATGTAAGATAAGTTATTGAATTATATGTCAAATCCCTAGCATCTAATTTAACATCCAACGGCTTTTCTTCTTGCTACACAGCATAGGCACTCCATTGATAGGGCCCATGGGAAGACTGAATTATGGGATCCAAATGTTAGCAATCAAACACGCATGGCCACATGAAATTTGCTTTGGTATATTAGTTATTGTTGAAAACTCCTGGGTGGTGAACTCTTAAAGCTGAAAGCATGATTATGGGATCACAAGTTACTTAGTTCCAGCTGTAATCTCACAAGCTCACCCAACTTTGTATGAACACCCATACCAACATTTCATGAAAAGCCAAAATCTTGTGAGTTTTGATGCTATGGCATGATTTTCACTGTAAAAAAATCTGTATTTAGTTTTGTGGACATCTTAGTCATGTTGCTTTTTGTGACAGCAGTATCAGCTTTTGTTTTAAGATTCCATCCACCTCAAAAAAAACTTCACTACCTGGCCTGAACAACTAGTTCTTTTTATTTTTATTTTTAAAATTTCCTTTTTGTTTGAGGCTAATGGTTGTAAAAACAAGGGGAAGAGGTGTTGCCTGGTCCTAATCCCCATCAGTCTTATTAAAAAATGACTTTAGTATTGAATTCTACCTTTGTATGTCCGCATCAATCCCTATACCACTGTATTATATGATCTACTGAATTTATTTTAAATATTTTGCTTTTCTTTTATTATTGTCCATTGGATGCAGTTCAGAAGTAAGCTTTCCCCACCCTGGGGGCAAATCCAAAGGATACACACACGCGCACACACACGTGCACACACAATCTAGTTCCCAAGGGTTCTGAGTCTATTGTTGGCTCAGTTAAATCAATGGGACACTTATGGTATATAGAATGTGGTTTGGCCAGATGCATTTTTATTTTTATTGTTTCCTATTTTTTTAATTATAAGCCATCAAGAGTCATTCTGAAGTTGGGCCACCTCTAGTCTACTGGAGTTGGGCGGCCAATAAATTTTAATAATAATAATAAGTTTCTTGAATCCCATTAATTTTGATTGTTCTACCCAAAATATTGCTAACTCTTGATCCAATTCTATACCTTATTTTTGTCTTCTGTGAACAAGAGCCCCACATCTTCATTTGGATCTTGCAAGTTTTCCAGATACTCAGATTCTGCAAATGCTGTTAATTAGGGATGTACAAATGGCTTTGCATTTGAAACATTTGAAGTTTGAAATGCTCTGTTCTGAATTCAGACCCTCTGTTCCTACCATTCTGGATGGGTTTTGCCCTTGAAAGGGCCTCATTTTGAGTCCAAAACACCTGTTTCAAACTCAGAAGAGTTGTTTTGAGGTGAAAGCACCTCCAGAATGGTCAGAACAACACCAGAACAGTTCCAGTAAGAACGGATCTGTTCATTTGTTCAACATCAACTTCCTCTGACTTCAGCAAACTAATATTTAGTTAGAAATAACATATTTCACAATATTATTCCTACCTGAGCCCAACTCTTCTGGTAGAGCTGAAACATGCAAATTGCAACAAGATTGTGTTCCTACTTCATATGGGTGATTTACTCCATCCCATGTCATCTTATACTTTCAAGCAGAACTTGCCATGCCTGACTCGTCTCTCGTGGGCTCCTTGTGTCCTTGGTGCCTTTCTCTCCTTCCAGTGCTGATTATTGTGACCACCGTAAACTTCTCTGAATGACCTGAAGGTTCCTGATATGGTTTCACCTCTGAGGCTAAGCAGGCCTGAACAAGCCCAAAATCCTCCTGCACTTCTCTCTGAGTTGTTTGAAGGGAAGGGTGGAATTCAGAGGCACCAAATAATGCATAACATAATGCCTGTAACTGAGGTGCAAAGACACATTTTTCTTGAGACAGATTTGAGAGATCTTCGGAGAAAGCCACTGTACAAATGGAAAAGCCTTCATTGTCATGAAAATGATTTAATGCATCCTGTTGCATATGCTGCTTCAGATGTATTTCATATGTGCAGAAACAATATAATATGTAGTTCCTCCCAAATGATCATACCTTCAAACATTAATACAATGTTCAAATACACATTCTCCCACTTCTATTCTAAAATAAGTGCAGGCCAAGAGAAGATCTAGTATGTGGTGTTTAATCAGCTCTTAAATGGCTATAGTTTTCAGTGTCCAGTTCATGCTGGCTATAAGAAGTTATTATTATAAGTTATTATTACTAGTATTGTTAATGTAGTATGCATTTTATTTCAAACCCTATCATGTTAAAATACAAAATGTATGTTAAAGTTACACACTCATCTTTTTTTAAAAGCTTGATTTATTGATTCTGTCGATGCTGGAATAGAGAGCAAACAGCTGTCCACCTTAATTTCAGTATTTTTATCAATCTCAATCAACATTGCTGTCATCAGTGATCAAGGATGAAAACCAGCTGTCCACATTTACAATACACATTTTCAAGTTTTCAAGCTTAAAAGTCTCCTTTGTCTGACCAAGCAAGCAATTAACCCACTCTAAGACCCCATCTTTTATCCTTTAGGAAGCAGGTCAAAATCATCTTCTTCCTTAGGGCACTGGGTGATGAGTCTGAATGCAAGACAGCAACAAACTTTTTAAAGATTTTATTGCCTCTATGGATGCTTTTGTGTAAACAGGTTGTAAGCTGCCTAGAGTCATTCAAATCGGAGGCCTGCACAAAATTGAAATAAATGCTCATAATAATATAATTACCTTAAAAAATTCTTTTGAGATTGGAACTTGCAGCAAAAGGAAAATGCAAATTTCTCTAAACGCATTCTATTCCTAATGAACTTTGGGTTGTGAGTGTAGGATTTTACGAGCTTGTAAGGGCTCCTGAAGAAGACAGTTTTAAAACCCATCACTTTAAGTGATCTATTGGTTCCTGATAGTTAAGGGATTTATATCGAATGGCAGAGAAAAAGTCAAAGTATTGTTAAAATCTGACATTGTCAGAAAGGGCAGTGCCACTAGCAATTTCTTCACTGTTGACTTGAGATAACTTTTATCTTGTTCCTCCCATTGCACAACACCTGCTGTTACCGAGTTCTCATTAGCCAGTCTGGTAATCCAGAAAAGGAATACGTGACGTCCACAAGCCCAGTTTGATTTCCTACCTTTGGCTCCTTCCTAGTTCAGACTGGAAGGGCCCAGCACTCTAGAGGATGAGCCCAACATTGCTGCTGTTTCAGTGCAAATGCTTTTACCGTCCTCAGAGTCAGCTACATTGATTTACTCTCTGCTTCCTCCGTCTCCCCCACTAAGTGAGTAGAGCTGAACACTGAGGTCAACTCAGCCTACACGCAGACACTCTGGTCAGTGTCACCAAAGAAGCAGATTTGCCATTCCGTGTCATGGGATAGAACTCCCTCCCGGGGCCCATGCAGAGGAGAAACCAGTTCGGCCAGTTTGCCGCAGAAATCGGCTATCCTTTGCTCTGATTGGCTGGAGTTTGCAACATCACAAACCCACCCACTTGAGCAGCTCGTCAAAAATACATGTTTCTTTTTCTAAATTGGGGGAGTGTTATTTGAGGGCCAAGCAAGGGCTTCAGCCATCCTGGCTTTTTTAAGGGCTGGAGCAAAGGGGCAAGGCCAAAAGCTGGAATTGGCATTTGAATTGCTGGTAAATATGCCTGGTCCACGCAAGGCAAGGGAGAAGAAGCCCGGTTCACAGCATGCAACAAAACTGAGTTTGGATTTAATGGGATGAAAATCAAGACCCAGCCAAAGCAAGGCACTTTTAAGTCTCACTGGATATTGAATGGAGTTATTGCTCTTTCTCTCTTCCCCCCATTACTTCTCATGTTTACTCATTCTATCCCTGAACTGGTGTTTCCCTCCAGTCCTCTCTTTCGGCTCACAGATTTCAACAGCTTCTCTTCAGTCTTAGCTCGGAATGCTTGGGGTTGCTTGCCTCTTTAAAAAAAAAACATAATTAATAAAGAATCTAAAGGTCACTGCAAGGAAGTGGCAACTCCACCAGAAAACAATGTGTACTCTCTAAATTTGAACCAAGCCATTTCCGTTCTTTGATTTAAGTTTAGTTGCTTCCTGTGGTTTCATGTCCTCCCCTACAGTTGAATCTCTGGATGGGCTCCAGTATAAATTGCACTCTTCCAATGAAATTAGAGACTAGCAATAGAGGGATTGGCTAGTAAACAGCATTTAAACCAAATATTATGCGGCTTGGTGTTTGGATGAAAAATAGTCTGAATATTTTAAAGGATTTTGTGTCCTCTGCTCTGATTTGTAGCTCAGTCATTACACTCCCTTTTTGCAGAACAGTCAGAGGACTAAGGTTGAGCCTAAGAAATATGCTTTTAAGGAATTTCTCTTTGACTTATTTTTACTGGGAAGAGAAAATGTTTTGCCTATGTTTGCACTTAAACATTAAATTATGGTTTCCCTCCAAACTCAGCAACCTGTGGCCTTCCAGAGGTTCTTGGGCAACAACTCCCATCTTCCTCCTTCACCATTAGCTGGGCCAGTTGGGGCTGATGGAAGTTGGAGTATAACCACAGTCTCTCCTATCCTGGTTCAGCATTGCAAGAACAAGTTGCAGCAAATGTTAGGGCCATGCACTCCTTTTCCTCTGATGCAAGCCCAGAGAAGAGATGGGAATTTTCCATTTTAGATTAACCACATTTGAATGTACTTTCCAAACTATAAACTCTGGTTACTCAGGGATGGGGTGTTGAAACAAGCCAATTTCATAAGCAGTGGCTTCAAAAATACATAGTTAATGTTACTGACAGTTTAGGTTACATAGGTATTGCTAATCTGTGAATTATTCTAAAAAGTAAGTTTCCAATCTGCTCTTGGCCATACTGGAGCAAAGAGGGGAGGAGAGGTTCAAGAGCTCAAAGCTTGGTGTGGCTGAACCTCTACCATGGCCTCATTACTACACTATAACATAATCATGATATATTCCTGATCTGTGTGCTGAGAATTCTGGAATTCTTGGGGAACACACTAAGGATTCTTTAATTTTGGAAGTTATTGAAGATCTGAAGTTACATGCAAACATAGTCACCGTGTACTATGCAACAGTAGGCTGACAAAGTTTTTTTATTATTTTTTTTTTTTATTGAGAAGAAGAAAAAACACATAGAAAGTGCTTTTACAAAAAAGTGAAAGAAATCCAGCAAAGAAAAAAACACGTTAATATGTCATTATAACAGTAAACGGTTACAATTCCATATATACTTATCTAAGGCAAATATTATTCAAGCATGTGTGTATTTCCAATACATTTATATAACTATCATTTTTTTAACCTACTGTATTTTGCATAAATGAGTCCCATATTTCATTATACTTGTCCATATAAAATCTACAACTATAGGCAATCCACTTGTAAGTAGCAACTGCAATCAGGTCGTCGATCCATTGAATAAATGGGGGATACAAAATTGAGGGAAAGGGTGGGAGGGGGAAGGGACCATTATCCTGCTGCTCCAAAGACCAGTGCCATTCTAATTCCAAGGAATGAATGAGGCATTCTGGAATAAAAGCTGATTTAGAAAATGGCTACTCTTCTAGCTATTGATTGATTGATTGATTGAATGAATTATTTCTAGCCCATCCTAGAGCAGTAGAATCTGAGGCTGGCACAAACTTCTTAAAAAATCAAAGTGATCATTATCTACAATCCATTCAGTCTTCACCAAAATGGAGAGCAACGATGCAAGCATTACAAAGTTGCAGGCCACGAAATCCAAAGGTTTGGGGACAAAGCTAGAGATGACTTAATGTTGAAATCAACACTGATGCCAAATGGGCTTGTCCAGTGAGCTCATTTCAAGACCAGAACCCCAGTCCAGAGATGGCCCTCCTGTATGTTTTGGCATAATGAACAACAACTGATAGTAGGATGCAGAGAAAGGTTTTCCTGGCAGATCTTAATACTCTGGCTATTGCTAAAAAGAGGCACTGTTATTTTGGGATGTATTAAGAGGAGCATGGAGTCCAGATCAGGGGGAGTAATTGCCCCACTCTTCTCAGCAGGAGTCTTGCCCTACTTGGAATCCAGGGTCCAGTACAGGGCACCGCCGTCTAAAAATGAGGTTGGTGAATTGAAGTTGGTTGTGGGGGGCGCTAACAAGATTTCAATGGTTGTCATATGGTGAAGGGAGTGGACTTATTCTCTGTTTCCTCAAAGGGCAGGATTAGAACTCATGAGTTAAAACGTCAGAGAAATAGATTCAGGTTAGATATTAAGAGGAACTTCCTGACAGTAAGAATTCTTAACCAGTGGAATAGGTGGCCTCATGAAGCAGCATGTTCCCCTTCACCAAAAGTTTTCAAATTGAGACTGTCCAAAATACTTTAGCAGATCCTTTAGCAGGAGGTTAAACTAGATGACATCTGAGGTTATCCCAGTTCTTTGATTCTATGAGTCATTTAGAATGAATTGACATTTGGAGGTATAAAATCTAGGCTCGAGAGTATCTGTACCTTGATTTGTGTGGAGGACCTTTCCTGAATTGGTGCCCTCAAGATGTGCAGTGATTACAAGCGCCAGTCTTACATGATCACTATGTGGAAATTCTGAGAGCTGTAATCTTAACATATCTGGAGGGCATCAAGTTGACTAGCATACATTCATGGCCAACCTTTTTTTTTTAACCTGTGAATGAGCTAAAGTGATGAATGATGACATTATTCCCCTCTTCCATTCACAAATATTTCTGAATAAGTTGGCAGCACTTGTTTTTTGGCTGGATTTTAGGCAATATTTATGTATGCATTTTAACATTTGCTCTTAATTTATCATCTTCTACTTTTGGATCTTCAGAGACTGGGTATGGATTCAACAAGTGAATCATCATAACTATTCTGCCTGTTCAGAGACTAGAAAACTGAGGCTGACAGATGGCACTGTGGGCAGCAGGCCCAGAATTTCTGTGGCATGAATCAGTGTCATTAACTCAACAGTACAGTTCCATTTCAGATTCTTGTTTCCAATTCTGTGCTCCAGGTTCATAGAACAAACTGGTCCTATTCCACCAATTTTACTGAGCTCTGCAGGAAACTATTGGCAATGTCTGTGTTTGTATACTTCCTTGATTTCAACTATCCTTAAAGAACATGTAGCTTTCCATTTAAGCCTCACACCCACTCTGAGATGAGCCACTGTCTCTCTGCCTTTCCCAAGAACAGGTTCTAATCTGTTCCTAGTTCAACAGTGTCATCCCCAAGGCATCCACAGTTATATGCTACAGTCCACAAAAAGTTTTCCTACTCTTCTAGGTCATGTTTGGAGAGAGTCCTTATAGAAATTGGGCAAATTCCAGAAGATCCCTTTTAATCCCAATGGATATATAAACAACCCAGGTTCCCTAGAGAAGCAACCCCGCTCCAGTCTAGCCTATAATACTGGGATTTCTCAATGGTCTCCCATCCAAATACTAACCAGGTTTAACCATGCTTGGCTTTTACGAGATCAGCCAAGGTCAGTTACATGCTGCCATTTTCTGTTCCTATTAATTTGTATACATTTACTTATTTATTCATTCATTAGATTTATATTCTGCCTTTCCTTCAGGAGCCCCACATGGCATACATAGTGCTCCCTCCTCCAGTTTTCCCCACAACAATCCTGTGAGGTTGATTGGGCTGAGAGAATGACTGACCAGTGAGCTGAACCAGTACTCCTAGCCCGGCACCTTAACCACTATGCCACACTAGTATTTAGGATCCGTACAGAAATTTAAAAATTATTTGTTTGTTCATTTGATTAACTAATGAATTAATTAATATACTACCAACTCCCAACAATTCTGGGCATCCAGAAATTTAAAAAAACAACAACATTAAAAACAAGGGGGAAAAACCCTTGCAGAGATCATGAGGAAAGTATCCCCATGGCCAACAAAAGATTGGGATCCCTCCATGCTGAAGCCTCATTGGCTTGAAGTATCCAACAGAAGGTGGATTTCCAGGTGGACAGCTCCTAGTGCTGCCCGCAGAAGGCATTCATCTTAGCTACTAATTTGTTGGTACTCCATTGTCCCAATTTTTTCACCACCAGAACAGTCCTGTGATATGTTTTGAGAGAGTGAGTGACTGGTTTGAAGTCCTCAAGCACAATTCCCAAGACTGAGGGAGGAAGTCAACTTGGGTCTCTCCAGTTTTAACCTCTGCACTACACTGGCTCTTTTATACCATACTAGTCATTCCATCTTTTTCTCCTGAACAGCAATAGATATGATTTTTCCCCCTTTTTTCCCCTTCCCCCAACATTTAAAAAAATTTCCCATGGAGGTGGGGTTGCAGTTCAAGTTCTTTGGGATGCCACCATAGTGTGTGTGCAAGCCCTTCCAACTCCACTTGCACACCCACACTGTCACTTCTCACTTATGGGACTGGCAACACCACAAAGAGTTGCCCTGCAAATGGCCAGGGATGGTCTTGGGACCACCCCTGCCAGAGGAAAGGCTCAGTCCTGTGGATAATGTCTCAGTTGCTTCTCTCCTCTTTCTCCTTTTTTCAGGACACTTAAAAGCAGGGTTTCCCAGTGCTAGACAACCTGAAAAAAATGGAGCCTCGAATGCCTCACAATATGACTGTGGTCCCCAATTCTATCATGGTACAGCCTCTTCTAGAGAGCCGGATCCCTTACGGCAGGCTGCAACATCCCCTGACCATCCTGCCAATTGACCAAATGAAGACCACACATATGGAGAACGACTACATTGACAATCCCACGCTGGCTCAACTGGTTGCTCAGAAACCCCCCCGGGGCCACCACGAGCCCACCCTTCCACCACGGTGTGAGCAAGATGTCACCCATCCATGGATCTCCTTCAGTGGGCGGCCCAGCTCCATCAGCAGCAGCAGCAGCACATCTTCAGATCAAAGGCTTTTGGACCACATGGTCCCAGCTCCTGTGGCTGACCAGTCCTCCCCAAGAGCAGTTCGGCTTCAGCCCAAGGCAGTTCACTGCAAGCCCCTGGATCTGAAAGGACCCACATCTCTGAAGCTGGACAAGCACTTTTTGCTGTGTGAAGCCTGTGGAAAATGCAAGTGCAAGGAATGTGCCCTGCCTAGGACTTTGCCCTCATGTTGGGTGTGCAATCAGGAATGCCTGTGCTCAGCCCAGAACCTGGTCAATTACTCAACCTGCATGTGCTTGGTGAAGGGCATATTCTACCACTGCACCAATGAGGATGATGAGGGCTCCTGTGCAGACCATCCCTGCTCTTGCTCCCACTCGAACTGCTGTGCCCGTTGGTCTTTCATGAGTGCTCTCTCCCTGGTTTTCCCCTGCTTGCTGTGCTATCTGCCAGCCACTGGTTGTGTGAAGCTATCACAGCGGTGCTATGACCGAGTGAGTCGGCCTGGATGTCGGTGCAAAAACACAAACAGCGTGATTTGTAAAGCATCCCCTGATGGGAAAATTGACAGCAGACCAGAGAAACCTTTTTGACTGCTGGAGAGATGAGAGTTGGGAAGTGCAGGGTGAAAAAAGAAAACAGGAAAGGTGTTTTGTCACCCGTATCAAAGTATAACATATGTCAGCCTTTTGCAGGGAAGGAAGGAAGGAAGGAAGGAAGGAAGGAAGGAAGGAAGGAAGGAAGGAAGGAAGGAAGGAAGGAAGGAAGGAAGGAAGGAAGGAAATTGATATTTTGCAGTGTAAGAGTCAAAACAGACTACATAGAGCAATTTGAAGATATCTCCTCTCCTAATTCTTAGTCCTGGCAGTTAGCTCAATCTAGAGATTGCAAGAATAAATCAGAAATAGGCTTGGCATGTACATCAGCAATTGGAAGCAGGACTTCAGTTCAGGGCCACCATCCTCTTAACATATTTATAGGTTGTGGGCAGTAAGGGTTAAGTTTCCCTCAAGGCTTTAACAAGAAAGTTCCCTACCACCTCATTTTGTTGTTGTCACTGTTGTGTCTGTATGTTGTGAGAGTACTTCTTTTAAAAATAATCTTTCTGAATATGTAGAAATCAGTAACTCTTCTCAGATATTAAGCTTCCACAGTGTATTTAAACTTGAATAAAGGATTCAAGGCTGACTAGATGGGTAGATTCAGGGGTAAGGCATTCTGCCCCCCAAAGAGGTTTAAATGCCCTGGATGAGCTTAACACCTGGGTTAGCATTGCCTTTAACTCCTGTTGATTCTACTGCCATTAAGACTCAGTCTTGAAAGTCTGAATAATGAGCAAATGTCCCAATTCTCCCTTTTCCAAGTCTACCTTCTCTTTCTCTCTCTCTCATTCTCTCTCTCTTTCCCCTTTATAGAGTGATCACCACAAACAAATATATTCTAACTAATGGGTTACTTCCTCATTAGTGTCACTTGGTCTCATGTAACAGAAATAGTCGGAAGGGTGAACTCCCTTTTGCCAGTTCCACAAAGAATTCAAATCAGCAGCCACCAGCTTGAACTCCATCCATTAATGTCAGTAGGGGCAAATGGTAATCTAAGGCTTTTGATGTTTAAATGCTGGAGCAAGTCTGAAAGCTACAGCCTGGCTTGGTCAGAGAATGTCCACCAAAAAGAGTTCCTAGAACTTTAAGCCCCTTTTTGCATACCATTTCAGACACAGAAGATTCTGAGTGTACATTTGAAATAGTGCATTATGTTGCTTGATCATTATTGCACATTCAGAGTATTGCACAAATAAGATACTGCTATGCAAAAGAAGAAGAAGGAAAACTGAACATAAATCTCAAGGGCACTAATCTCACCAGTACTTTCAGGATAAATGTAAGTAGTTCCATTCTCCTGAAATAAATTGTACTTTATCAAATCAGGTGGTACACATGCTTGAGTTGAAGCTTAAGAATTATCCTCCCCTCTGCATCTGAAGGTTTAGTTCAAACCAAGCACAATATATTTGAGTATCTTGGGCAGTTGGAAATGTACCAAGGCAATCCCAAACTCTCTTCAAAATGGACTTGTTTTTGACAAAATAGCATTCACTCAGTATTTTAATTCTCACATTAGTCAGTGGCTGCTTAATTTTCTGTCCTCTGTAAAGTAGCACGCCTCTGTTCTTACAGAAGGCTTGCTAACATGTTTTAAGTGCTTTGCAGAAAGAAAAGCTTGAGGGGCATATTTCTGATAAAGTGCCTATAGCTTTGGTCAGCCACCCCTTTCTAGGTCTCATCTATCAATATCAAACTTCCTCAAACTGGTGCCCCCTGGGTAGGTTGGATTGCAAGTCCTATTGCTCCAGTGCTGACTGGGAGGGATGGAAAATGGAGTGGAATATATTTGAAGGGCTTGAGGTTGGCAAGGTTAATCTCTGTACTTGGACAGCAACAAAGGCTGTTAAAATGCTTTTTAGGGGGGAAGCACCCCTACTCAAGGCCAGTGGATTAACCTTATTACAAAAAGCTAAACAGAAAGTCACTGATACTACAGAACAAATGGAAATGACGGGCATGTAAAAAGCTGGTCTGTAAAAGTGAAGAGTACTTCTCTGTTTAATTAGAAAAACCCCATGGCACCTTCTCAACCAAATATGATTTCTGGTACAAAATTAATCAACTATACAGAGAGAAAGGAGCCAGTTTTATTATTATTTTAGGGGTAGGTAGGTAGAGGAATATGCTCACTTTTTATTTTTTTCATGATGGAGTGTTTGTTTAGAATGGTAGATATTTATTGGCTGGAAACTATTTTTAATATTTTTATATGTTCTTCTATTTTACAGGAAAAAGAATTTAATTTGTTTTATGAGTCCTTGATCTTTGTAGCTTAGCCTTACCAAGGAGACACTGGGTGGATTGGAAACCTCTGTCCATTGAGATGAATGGTGGGATTGATCTGCAAGAGTCTTCTTGTTCTACTTCCATTCATTTCAGTGGAGATTACAAGTTCCTGCTGGATTCTGCTCAGTATGTTTTATGGATGTTCTTCCAAGTACTTGAGAGAATCACACGGGGAGGGCAGAGTGAGGAGAAAAGATAATCTTAGCCAACATATTGTTGAATGTATCCATACCTGTCAATATTCAGGGCAATGACATAGCACTATCCATAACCTAAATGCTTTATTACAGCATTTCTCAAAGTGGTGTCCTCCAGATTTATTGAACTTCAGCTCCAACATCCTCCCGACAGCAGGAGAATTGATGTCCAAAACATCTGGAGGTCACTAAGCTGGAAATGCTGTCTTATTGTTTCTTTTGTTCCTATTAGTGTGCAGCAGTACTGATCAAGCAATACTTTAAAAAAATTCTAGCAAGTGTGGTTGTCCATAATGAGACAAACAAACAGAACATCTAAACTGGTGGATCAACATTTTGACCTTTCACATTTGTCTATATTTCTTAGACTTTTTAAGGAATAAAACTTGGGGCTTTTACTTTTACTGTACATAGTTGAAAACCACTTAAATTACTGTGTGGGTTTTTGAAACTTGTTTTTAATCTATTGATATCAACGTATTGGAAATGGATCATGTGTGAAAAAGTCCATGGAAAGGAAGACTCTGAAAATGCAGGCGGAATTCAGCTGCCAGCCTCCACTGCTTCCCCCCTCCTCCCAGCCAGCCCTCCTGTGTAGCAGTCGATCTGCATGTTTCTACAGCAATTTCCTCGAGGCCTAGCAACACTACTGACAAGTTTCTTGCTGAGTATTGAAAGTTTTCTGGGTTAGACCAACCTGAACCACATCACACTATTCCTTTGAGATGGTCTTCTTGAATGCTCTGCTTGCACAGTTCCTCCCCTGCCACTCCCACTCTTTTGCCCTTTCAATTCTATGGCTGATCCTCTTCTCCTCTGCCCCACTCACCCTTTTGACCACCACCCTCTCAAGAGTTACAGAGACAGAACCGCCACATCCATGTGAAATTAAGTGCCAATCTGACTGGCTAATCCAGAGAACTTCCTTACACTCTCCCAGCAAGTCAGGCTGGATCCTGATTCACAAGGAAATTGTTGAAAAGGATCAAAGTGCAATCTAGACAGATGAATCCATGGAGAAAGCAGGGAACCTGCGACCCTCCTGACAGAGCTGACTATCAGCCCCAGCATGGCCAGGGTGGAAGATGCTTGAAGCTGTTGCTCAGCCACATCTAAGAAACCTCAGATTCCCTGTCCTTGATCTCTTTGCTTCCTCCTCTTCCTCCCTTCCCTTCCCTCAGTGATTCACTTGTCCTGAAGGCTCCTCTCAGGTGGGTAGCACCTTCATCTTTCAACAGACAAGAAGAATGCACACCAAGTCAGGGATACAGCAAACACACTACTTCTTCAAAGAGATGCCCTGCAGCATAATTCTATACAAAGCAAGGAGATGGAAAGTGGGCACACAGGGGCACAGCACTTGCTATTTCGGTCTCTCATTGCTTTAGTAAAGTAAAATAGCTGCTCTTTCTCCTACCCAAGTTACTGTCCTGAGCTCTGTGCATGGTTAGGTTATTTTTATTAAACTTTACAGAGAGCAGTCCAGGTTTCCCTCTTCTTCACTTCTTTCCTCAACTGAAAAAATTACCACAGAAGTTTTCCTTTGTATAGAATATTTATTTCGAAGCTCTATTTTAATAGTATTTATTTTAGAAATTTACTATTGTAAGAGTTCTTCTGTTTGTGAAGAAAAACACATTAAACTGAATGTACTGATCTAGAAATTATATATTAAATATATATTGTTAAATATGTGGTGATCGTGTGGTTTTGTTCTTGAAAAACATTTTTGTTACAACAGCACTAGAACCCAGATCTTGGAAAAACACTAATAGGGTTGCAGCTGGTTAGTGCCCAAATAGGAGACCATCAGAAATCCCAGGGCTGTAGATCAAACTAGGAAGGCAGTGGCAAGTCAGTTTTGTACTGCTACTAAGAAGACTGTTTAAATGTGTTTTGTAAGCCACTAGGAGTCAAACTCTGCTCAAGGAGCACCTGACCTTATACACACTCTGAGATGCAATAAGCAATGTCTATCAGTGGGACCCTCCCATGGCGTGAGTACAATCCACCTAGAGCAGGGGTCCCCAAACTCTTCAGCTCATCGACCCATTCATGAAGTTTCTGATTGTTCACTGACCCCCAAACATTTATTCTATGAAAATAATTTAATAAATACTATTGTAACGAATAGTGTTATGAATAATGATAATAATAATATTGATCCCTTTGGATAGTCCCATCAACCCTTGGGGGTCAACACTGACCACTCTGGAGAACCCTGACCTAGAATATTTCTTAGAGGGAACACTGTGGGTTGTCTTGCAAGAATTTTCATACCCCTATGGAAGAGTACACTGAATTCCGATTCACCAGAGATACAGGTGTTTTTTAATGGTTATCCTGTAACCTGACCATTTCCAACTTCAAGAAATCTATTGCAGGATTGTGAAAGATCCAGTCCCAACACAGCTTGCTGGTGATGAGTTCGAGAAAGATTTTTAAATGTTCCCAAAGTCCATAAGCTACATACCACTCCCCCTCCCTCCCTCCCTCCCTCCTCCTCTTCCTCCTCCATTCCTGTCTCCCTACTTCCCCTTGGGATTTCTTTCAGTTTTTATTAGCTTTGAAACCTTGATTGCCTAGGCAGTATCACAGCACTAATTTAAAAAGCGTGGGCAATTCCCGTGTGAAGGAGGCAGACACCGCCTTCTGGAACTCTTCGTCATTCCAGAATAATTTTCTGCTTTTCTCTCAAGTAGCTGGAAAAAGCAGTCCTATAGCTCTTGCTAGGTGATCACGGTTTTCAGCACTCTTTGTATATCAACCATCCCCGCCCCCCCCCCCCCAAGTTATTAGCATTGACAATCACAGGAATGCAAGACATATTTCTGAAGAGATTGACTTGTAAGGCAGTGAGAAGCCACAGCCCACCATGACTTGTCTGTTGTTAGGTGTGGTTGTGAGCTTGTGAGTGTGCCTATACACAGCATCTATACATAAGCACCCAAAGATACAAATATACGTGCCCAGTCACATCACTTCACAAACAGAGAGGAAGCTGTATTCTTTTGAGCCAGGCCTTTGGTCCACCTAGAACAGGGCTGGACCTCCTGAGGCCCCAGGATTTCAGGCAGTTTCAAACTCTTGGTTTGTGGTTTCCCAGCATCAGGCTACAACTGTCAAAATTGGGCAGCACTGTTTACCACCGTTTGGGGGTAGGAATTTTTAAAAACCCCAAACCAAATATAGGCCTTAAAATAGATGAAACGTGTTTTTAAAGAATCTAACCTTCCACCAAAATCCAGGGAAAACCCCAGAAAACTTTGGTCTTGCCATATGTGTCATAGCCCTTGGCATTTTGCACCACTCACAACCCACTGCAGCCCTTGCTTTTCCACAGTCTTCATATCACAAAAAATTCATTGCAGCCTCTTGATTTAGCCCAAGATTGTTGGCAAAGAAAGGGGACAGTTTTCCAGGGTTTCTTATCAGAGTTTGGGGATGGGGATTTAGCTGACCTTCAGCTGCAGGAGGGGTCTGCAAAAAAAACCAAGATGCCAGCCACAGGCAGACAATTGAAGCCTGCCTTTTATGTGGCCCTCTCCCAAGCCTTCTCACTGAAGGTAGCTTCTTTGGGACTTGGTTTTTCAGATGGAAAATCTAGTGTTACATGCCAGGGTTTTCCATACTGGGTTCTGTGGGAACTTGATGTGGTTCTGCGAGAGACTAATGCAGAAAAATGCAGCCAGTTTTTCTACCACTAGAGCTTTCCTCTTGATCTGGATTCTAGGATTTTTTTTTTAACTAACAGGTTCTGTGGCCTGAAAAAGTTTGAAAAACCCTTCTCTCTTGAGGCTATTTAAACAACACACAATGTGATAAGGGAGGGTGCTTGGTTTGGCTTAGCAAGTGTGGACCCAGTTCAATTATGGTTTATTCAGCAAACCATATTTGGGCTAATCATGGTTTAGCCTAGTGCATGAACCTACCCTTGTTATTTTAAATAAGAAACCTGGTTAATTGTGCCACAGTGTGTGAAAAGTCAGGCTTGGTTCTATACTACAACGAAAAGTAAAGCTCTGGCATAACCAAAGACACACAAAAGACCGATATCTGAAGTTGAAGCTCGGCCATATTTTCAGGAAGGTTTTCTTCAGAGGCTCCCTTGCATTGCACAGCTTCTTCCACCTCCTTCTTCAATTGTGCCTTCACAGCAAAACCATTACAAATCCACTTGAAATGTGCAGTCACGACAAATGGCATTCAGGTAAGCCCGTAGCTTTGTG
The DNA here is from genome assembly GCF_059951505.1 of Python bivittatus. Taxonomy (NCBI): domain Eukaryota; kingdom Metazoa; phylum Chordata; class Lepidosauria; order Squamata; family Pythonidae; genus Python; species Python bivittatus. Next base: position 28,058,354 of record NW_028277035.1, read on the forward strand.
ATGGGGGTGGGGGGGAAGGCAGGGGACGTCTAGGACATCTTGTTCCCTTCTTTCCACTTCTTTCCCCCAGCAGCTGAAAAGTTTATTCTTCCCCAAGTTTAATGAAACAATATCGATGTGGCCTGAGGCAGGTGCAATGTTGGTAATTTATGGGTCTCAGAGACAGGAAGAGAGCTCTGAGGCTTATTGTGCTTGTTCACTAAATGACATTCCAGTTGTCGAGGGATCATTCTTCCGTGCTGGGCTCTCTGGCAGGCATACAAGCTCCTTCGGATCCCACCTGGGCCTGCTTCCCCTCGGGCCAGGGATGATTATGAATACATCTGTATGTGTTAAGCAGGAGATGAATGAAACATTCTCCTCATTTCCCCTTGTCATTAGAAGCAACTTCCTGTATTGACACCTATATTAGCATGTAGCAACTACAGGCTTGAAGCAAACCTTCTTGGGTTTGTCCATTAATTTTCTTTTAACATTTGTCTTCCCTTCCTGAAATACCCCTGTGAATCCACTCTAGAAAAGCCACTCCCTATGCATTGGAAGAATAACTGTAGAGATTTCTTTCAGATCAGAGGGATATGATTCTTCCTGTAGAAGCTTCTGGAGGGTTACCCTTTGGGGCAAGCTGAACTCTGTCAAAGCACTATTAATTGAACTCTAAAGTGAGTGTGGAAACTGGTGCATAGTCCCACTGATACAGTGGTACCTCGGGTCACGAACTTAATTCGTTCCACGACTCTGGTCGCGACCCGAATTGGTTGCGACCCGAATCAAATTTTCCCATAAGGTTCAATGTAAATATGGTTAATCCGTTCTGAACCATATGTATTTTTTTTTAAAACCACAAAAATATGACACAAAGTACAGTACAGTACACTATGAAGAGAGAGAACGCTAACCTTGCTTGAGGTGTGGAGGACAGAAAGGCGGGTGGGGAGGCGGTTATTGTTTGGAGGGAGAGTCCCCCTCCCTACAGGAAGCCACGACCGCATGTGTCAGCAGGGAAAATGGCCACGGATCCTGTTCGTCACCTGATGTGGAGTTCGCGAACGGAAGCAAAATTTTGCGAACGGTGCTATTTGTGAACCGAATTGTTCGTGAACAGAAGCATTTGTGACCCGAGGTACCGCTGTATAAGATTTCCAAAAGTGATCTGGGTATGAGTTTCATTCACCCCAGTCTCTATGCATATAGGATGGCAGTTTTTTCTCTTGAAATCAATACTGTTGGTGAAATATCCATTTGCAAATCCAGATTTGATATGAAGTCTCTAGAAGATGAAATTTCAGCTTTTACATTTTGGAACAATTTAACTTTGGAAAGTTAAATGGTATGTGGAGATCTCTAAAGTTTGCATATCTTTATAAACCTCTGAGATGGTCTAACTACTGTACTAGAGTTCTTTCCATTTGAAACAGTAGTTTCAAAAACTAATAAAATCATTTTTCCCAATCACATTGTATTTAATCAACAATTAACAAAAACCTTCTGTTGTCAGTAAGATAGAAATACTGTCACTTAGAAAAGCAATAAGAATGTTTTTTGTTCATGAAAATAGTATGCATGCAATTCATTTCCTAAGCTATTAGGTTAGATTTATCAGATCATATTGTCAAAATTTTATTCTGCTAAATGACAAGAGTTGTAACTGGTATCAATAGGACAGAGGTGTCCACAGCCTATGGTCAAAAATATCAAGATGGTAGCCACAACGGTGAGATTGAAGCTCTGTGCATTTTATGTATGTCCCACGTGACACATATAAGAAACAGGAAGAGCTTCAATCACATTGTTACAGCTACCACCTTGACTTTTTTGGCTGCACTCTGCAGACATCCCTGAGTAGCAAAAAACAAAAAACAAAAACCCCTCTGAAGATTAACCTTATTCAGTCTCCTTTGGTAAAGATTCGTTGCTTCCTAGACTACAGAGTTCCCCCAGGCACCTACAGTTCATTCAAGATGGTTGGGACTAGGGAGAAAGAGGAAGGAGAAGGACAGGAGAGTATCCAGCCAGTCAATAGCAAAGTGAAAAAATTAACACTCCAATCAGAAAACCCTCCTTTTCTTTCAGTATCTACCTTTACAACAAGGAAAAAGACTCCATGCCCATAGTAGTGGACCCACCCCTCTGATTGCTCCAAAGGAATAGAAAAGATGGTGGCAAGGTTCTATGGCACCTTGATTAGGCAGAGGGCAGGAAAACCTAAGGAGGTGGGAGTTCCTTCCAGAGGGAAATTGCCTATTTCGTAGCTCCAGAGGAAGCATTGCAAAACTGCATTTAAAGCAGCAGCTGAGCCATCATTTCAGCCTATTCAGATCACCAAAAGCCCAATGGCATTGTGGGCACACAGGACCTTAGCCCTGAGGCACCACATCCTTTGTGTGTGGAAGTGACCTTGCTTTTTGAAAGTTACCACCTTTGCAGTTTTGATCAAAATTTTCATTTCATTTAGCTACTCCCCGATGCTTTATCTTGCATTTATATCTGTTAATGTGGCATGTATGCATGCTCTTGCTCAATGGGTTAGGGTGAAAGTGTAAAATGTAAATGCAGCCATATATAAAAACAGACTCCCTTTGTCACAATTTCACGAGTGCCTGCATTTCCTCCCTTGCTTTATTTAAATTGGATGGGACGTTCTAGGCTTGATCCCATTATGAGTTGGAATGAGTGTTCTCAGAGATGACCCCTTGCGACTCATAGCTTTCACTCCTTTTGCATGCCCACCCCTGATGTGTCAGGTACTGAATGATGAGCCAGACCCAAGCATAGCCTGTGAGAGCAAAGCTGCAGCACAGGAAGCTTTCAATTAGCTTGGATCGAGTTTCATGGCCCCACTTACAGCTTCAGCTGCCTGACTCAGCATTTCCTCTGTAAATAATTTATAACAGAAAGAGCAAATGGCAGAATTATGGCAGAGAATAGAAGAAGGAGCGGTGTTAATGCAGGGAGGTATGGAAATGAGGGATTCCTTTGGCTGGGTGGGGATGATGGCTCCTCTCAGGCAATGCAAAACCAGTGTCTGTCACCTCCAGTAAAGGATGTCCTAAAAGCATCAACCAAATGGCTAGCAGAGAGAGCAACTCTCTCTGGATTTTGCTTTACTTCTAAAGATAATAACCTCTTGAATGATCCAATGATTTGCCAAGGCCCTTCTGCCTCAGAGGAACCATAAAATGTTATAGATTTAAGTTAAAGAGTCTCAAGTAACAGCTACAGCTGAAGGCAGGTACTAGTCACTGAGTAAAAGAGCAAATGTTTCTTCTAATGCAAGTATATGCAGGGGGAGGGTGGGGGCACATGCCTGTATGTTTCAAAAGTCAGGGTAGACAGATGTTTAATTTGCACTTTTGCAAAACAGTAAAATCTAGGCAATCCCCAAATTAATCTAAATGGAACTCTTACCCTGAAACGATCAACTCATTCTATGGTATTTCCTTATGCATCTTCTTTAAACAGGAAGAAAAAAAAAATAGAAAATGAGGAAGTGGGGAAAGAAGGACTCAGTCATGCATCCCTTGGAGGGGACTCCATAAACACAGAGCCACTACCAAAAAGGCCCTATTATTGGGTCTGCCCATCAAATTTGTTAAATGACCGGTTGGGCGATCTAGTAGGTGAACCCTCCATATTTTAGAACTGCCCTTGCATCCAGAACTTTATCACAGCTCCCTGAGCAGGACAGGAGGCAAAAGGACAATTTTAGCTTCTCTTTCCAGCCTCCAATGGAAAAGAACTGACTAGGACAACTTTTGGACCAGCAAAGCTTCTGCTTGCAGCATTTTGGAGGGACTTTGGAGGCTTTGATCCTTTAAGTCACCAGCTGCCTTGATGCTCTGCTGAATCAACCCCCTTTTGGCCTCCTCACTATGAAAACAGAAAGTCCTTCCTCTTCTTCTTCTATGGGCAAACCCCATTATCCATCCATCAATGGGACGGAAGGTCCACATCATTTTCATTCCCTAGAATACTCTCCCAGAGACCACAGGATTGCATTCTTGGGATGTTTTTTAAAAAAAACAGGTATGAACTAGGAGGGTGCTTGCAAATACCAGTGATAACACAGGCATGGAAAATAATTGACAATATTGCTCCAGTCTACAATATTGTTATTATTTACAATCACTGTTGTAAACTGTTGTGAGTCGCAAGATTTTGCAGCCTCTAAATGCAATAAATAAATATCAAAACCTGAGCTCCTAGAGATATTTGGGGATTTTAGTAAACACTCTAATAACACAGAACAACCAGTTTCCAATGCCTTTTCAAACAGATAAAGCTATAAGTGGATGATGTGGGGCAATAGCATATTTTGTTTTTCACCTTCCAAGCTCAGAAAGAGGAGGAGATCTGATATCAAAGTCATCCTCTTGCTTGCCAGCAAGCTTCCACCACTGAGTTGCTGTTGTTTGTCTGATATTGGAGAATCCAACATTGCTATATATCAACTATTCTGTTTGCACTGTGCTGGTGATGTGAGAGTGGTGAGTTTGACTTCTCCAACGTAGTATCCTCCAAATGTTTGTAAGTTCTATGAGTTGGTCCAGCACATCTGGAGGATACTAAATTGGGAAAGCTGGCCTATATCCTATAAATAAATGCATGATTTCACCAGAGCAGTGGTATAGGATAGTTCTACAAAGCATGGTCTCTCTCTGTTCAAAAATAGATTTTAGCTGTGAGCTATACACTTCCAATAGGATGCTAGATGCAAACAATTATAGGAACATGACAACAGCAAGATCCGGTGCATTCCTTCGGAAGCGCAACTTTAAACTCCTCCAACCTGTCTGGCCAAGAGGAAATGGATAAGAAATAGCAACCTAATAACTTTCAAGAGAAATGTGGTGTTTTTAAAAATGAGTGGGTCTTTAGACTTCTTGATGTTGCAAATGTGCTAGTAACTGGACATGCCAGCAACCTCTGAGAAAAAACTGTTCAATGAGTTAGGAAACGTAGGGATCTCCCACTCTGAGAGAGTAGGCAGCTAGAAGAATGGCTTAGAAGGTATTTGACATCAGCCTTAAAACTGAAATCTTTCCTGGAAATGCTTGATATTCTTCAGGTAATTAAATATTTTTTTGAAAGATCCAGTAGCAAACGAGAAGAACACATAGAGAAATGAGATCCAGAGATAGGAGGATGTTAGCATCACACCATTAGCCATGGATCTATTTTAGGGAAGAGTGCATGCCTTCCCACTTGGAGGTGGACTTCATCTCCCATCATTCCTAGCCAGTGTAACCATTACTTGCTGGAAATTAAGGGGAATTGTAATCCGACACATCTGGAGGGCATCAGTTTGGAGAAGACAGATACAGCTGCAGTCATGCATGTGCTGGAAAAATTACCCGCATTCAGTATGTCAGGATGTGGTGTAGTCAGAAATCTCTATCATTTCTACCTTTCTGTAAAGGAACCGCCTCAAGGCAGTCAGCAACATTTCTCGTGTGTGGGAACCACACACAACGGTGTCCTGACAAAATGAAAGCATGGTCTAAAATACACAAACATGACTGAAAGAAGGAAAACCATGGAATTAAGGATTATAAACAACAAAAAAGAGAATCTGTTAGTGTTTATGAATCATCAACATCTTCTGGTCTCATCTTATAAAGTGTGGGAGTCCACAGTGGTACATCCTCTTAAACTACTGAGGTGCTATTTTGTTCCCAAATCAAGTAATAAAAATATAATGGATGGGAGCAGAGTCCTTTTGTGGAGCTGGTTTTAAAAAGCTGCCTGTCTCTTTCTTTCCATCTCTCTCTCTCTTCCTTTCCTAAAATGGGAAACCAATTCAGAAGGTCAAAACACTGCAAAGCACATAAATAGCACCGGCTTCACAAGCTTGATGGATAAGCTCACTGTATTCTAGCCCAGACCCAGCCTAGTTTTCCAACAGCAAAGATTTAACACTGGAAAGGACATGAAATGAGGCAAATTCACAGAGCAGGGCGTACAGCATTAATGGTATAACTTTAGTAATTTTCTTTGTCCACTTATTATATTATTTGAAACCATATCTTTGTTTTAAATAAATAGATGAAAAGGACATGAAATGTGAGGAAAATGCAAACAGCTTGGGACGGTCTTTTCCTCAGTTTATCGTGTAGCCATCGCTTGTGGGAAAAAAAATTCCTTCAACCCTGATCACATCATAGAAGACCAAACTTCACTTCTGCAGACTTCAACTTCCATCACCTGGGCCAACATAGCCAATGATAAGGGATGATGGATATCGTAGTCCAAAATCTGGAAAGCATTAGATTGCTCATGCCGCGCTTCTACAGAATCTCACAACCAGATTAGTTTGCTGGGCACATCTGAAATAAAACAAGATCATTTTAAAGCCAGAACTGTGGTTTGGTAGTATGGCCAGCCCTCGTGATAATCATATTGCCACTGCTGTGGGAAACTTTTAGCATTTTTAAGTACAGAAGTCTGAAACAGTGGGCAGATATAACATGGAAAATAGTTGCAGCTTCGCTCGCATTTCCCATCTCTTTAAAAAAACCTCAGCATTTCAAGCTTTCAAACACCATCATTTAGAAATTTACGATTTAGCCCACTAATGTTCTCTGATTACAAAAAGAAATTTAATGAAGAAATTTAAAGTTTAAAAGGACTTGTTTTGTCCTAATCTGGTTCATTGCTAGATTATGCCCATGAAGGCCGAGCACTAATTACAAAAATTGGCAACACTTCTCTGTGGCCTTTCCCAGTCCAGATGTTATTTATTTTATTATTGTGCTATTTATAGTGCATCTAATAATATTTGTGTGATTCCAGCAGTAGATAATGTTGCATCAGAGTAAGATAAGTCTCCGTTTTTAAAATCTGGGACTAATTACCTCAAACTGGAAATAAAAAACAGGTTAAACCAACCAATGAAAGTTCATTTCTCTATTTAGTAACCCCAAAACTTTTAGGTTACAACTTTCCTTGTCCCAGAAATAAAAAGTTGCCAAGGGAAGAGCACAATTAATTACCCCTAAGGTTATTTATTTATTTATTTATTTATATTTCAAATTTGTCACCATCCATCTCACTGTAGAACGACTCTGGGTGGTTTACAATAAAAAGGATAAATATTAATTAAAATAGAATAAATATTTAAAATATATTATTAATTATTTAAATTATTAAATTAAAAAATAAAAATATTAATTAAAATTATTAATTAAAATACATTAAAATGCAACAAGATTCCTCTATAAAAATAAATAGCTTCCAAGGAACTGATGTTAACTATTAGACTCGGGGAGCGAGATTAGCCTTCCACAACATAGACACACAGCAACTCCATTCCACCATAGGTTATTTGGGGTATTTGGTTGAAACCCTTTGGTGAAACTGCATTATTATTATTATTATTATTATTATTATTATTATTATTATTATTATTATTATTATAATAGACAGAGGTAGGAAGTAATAATTACTACCATGTTTCAAACCAGTAACCTTTGACTTATGAGGCAACAATTACAGTTAGTCCTCGTTTACCAGCTGCTTGTTCAGCAACCGTTTAAAGTTACGAAGGTGCTGAAAAAGGAGATTTACGACCTGTCCTTGAACTTGCGGCTGTTGCAGCATCTCTGCGGTCATGTGATCAAAATTCGGGCGCTTGGCAATCGGCATGCATTTATAATGGTTGCAGCATCCCACAGTCATGTGATCACCATTTGCTACTTTCACAGCCAGCTTCTGACAAGCAAGGTCAGTGTGGAAGCCAGCAGAAGGTTGCAAGTCGTGGACACTTGATGTTGCACTTAGCGACTGTGGGTGATTTGCTTAACGACCACAGCCAGAAATGACATCATAAGTCGGGCACAGTCACGTGATGTTTCACTTTACAACCATGTCGCTTAGCAACAGAGTTGCCGGTCCCAATTACAGTCAGTAAGTGAGGACTACCTGTTTACTGATTGTGAGCTTACAACAGTCATGTTAAATATGAGTCAAAAAAATAATTAGAAACAAATATGGTAGTAAGGAAGGTTTTTTTAAAAAAAAAAAGTCATTTTTTTGTGTGTTGTGCCTACCTGTATGTGAATTTAATGCTTTAACTTTGTATACACAGTTTAAGAACGAGTTCCATTCCCAAGTCCTTAAGTCGAATTTGTATGTAAGCTGGAACAGTATTATTATATAATATATAATACTGTATAAGTAGTACAGTGTAATGAACTTGAACCATTGCGTATTTAACTCGAATCATATATTTAACTCAAAATTTGCTACAATAGGCTCCATTCTTAACTATGGGTTGTCCTTAAACCGGGTGTTCTTAACCCGGGGACTACCTGTATAAATGTAATTGTGTGTGTGTGTGTATCTATGTGTGTCTGTGTTCATACACATAAATTTATCTCTCTCAATCCCTCTCCCCAAGAAGACCCGCCCACAGGAAGGAACTGTCAATCACTTTGCTGGAGAAGAAAAATGAGAGGGGCACCACAGCAGGGGGATTCTCCTGTGGGAAGATCTAGTGGCCTGCAATGCAGACTGAATACCTTGCAAGCTGCTGGCAATGTGTATCAATCAGGATTTTCTTAAGCTAGTTTACAGTCAATCCATAAGACCATTTTAACCATTAAGTACAGATGTGCCCTGAGAGAGATTTCCTATATTTTATTTTGCTTGATGCTTTCTATGTTTTTGTTAAAAATAGATCTAATATTGAATTCAGTTCAGTTTGGAGCACAATAGCTGTCTTCTCATGACACATTCAACTATGGTAGTTCAAAACTTAGCCACTGTGTGCAAACCCACAACCTCCATAGGTAGGCTGTTCCACTGTCATACAGATCTTACCACCAGCAAACTTTTCCTTATTTTGAAGTGAAATCTAGGTAGCTACAATTTGTGCCCATGACTTCTGGTTCTAGTTTCTGTGACAGTAGAAAATTTTGCACCCTTGTATGTACCTGAAAACTGATATCATCTTTCACCTCAGTCTTCTATTTTTCTGACTGAATTTCATTCCTTCAGCCTGTCTTATAGGGCACTTCCTCAAGTCCTTGTGTCTTGGGCCACCTTCCTCTGGATATGTTCTAACCTGTCAGTATCCTTCTGGAAAGAATTGTATGATCTCGCTAGTGTATAGAAGAAATGAATAAAGACTTCACACATCTTTGATGCAGAACTTCTTCTAATACAGCCCAGAACTTCATTAGTCCTTCTAGCAGCTAGCTCATACTGCTGGCTCATGTTCAGCTTGTCCACAATGACCATACCAAGTCCTTCTCTGATGTAGTGCTTCCAAGCCATGAATCTCCCCATCTTGTATGTGTGCCATACATTTTTTTCTTTCCTAAATATAATACCTTACATTTCTCCTCGCTGAAGGACATCTGTTTGCTCTCTGCTTAATCTGTCAACCTGACTAGATTAGGCTGCAATCTCGTTCTGTCATTTGGGTTGTAAGCCAGATCTCCCAGTTTTGTGTCCAGACCTCCCAATTTTGACAAGCAGCATATCAATCCCATTATCTAGATCATTAATAAAAATGTTGAATAATGAAGGTCCCCAGGCAGATCCCTGCCTAATGTCCAACTGTTTTCCAACTCAATGTAGAGCCATCAGTGCTGAATCTCTGAGTCTGGTTAGACAGCCAGTTGTGGACCCATCTCACTGTAGTGCCATCCAAATCACACTTTAACAGCTTGTCAAAGAGAATGTCATATGATAACCTTTCAAAAGCTTTAATATTTATTTTATACTATATCTGCAGCATTCCCCTTGTCCATTACAGTAGTTACCTGTCAAAGAAGGAAATAAGATTTGGCTTACATATAGGCTTTTAGCAATCATGGCATTGGCTTCCAAATTCTTACAAACAGCCTGCCTTATTATCTGCTCTAATATCTTTCCAGGTATTGGTGTAAGGCTTACTGGGATCCTCCTCCTCCTCCTCCTCCTCCTCCTCCTCCTCCTCCTCCTCCTCTCCTCCTCCTCCTCCTCCTTTTCCTGGACCATATTTCTCTTCTCCAGCCCTCTGGCACCTCCCCTGTTCTCCCTCCCCTATTCTCCAGGTCTCCTCAAAGATAATTGACAGAGGTTCCAATAGCTCTTCCACCAGTTCCTTCAGTATTCTACAGTATATTTCAAATGCCCTAGGGAATCTGAAAACATTCAAAATTAGTTAGACATTTATTTACTGCATTTATACTGATCTACATCCTCCCTGCTGTGTTTCTTCCCAGACTATGCTGCTTAGGTCATCATTTCCTTTGGATATAAAGGCAGGGGCAAACAACAGTTGAGTTCCTCTGCTTTTTCTTGATCATGTTGAAATTTCTCTGTTGGAGTAAGCAGTGAGCTGACTACTTCCTTTGTCCTTCTCTTGCCACTGACATATTTGAAGAAACCTTTCCTCAGATTTTGCCTCTCTTCCTAGCCTAAAGGCTTTGATTGATCATTTCCTTTCTTCTTGTCCTTCCTATCTGTGCAGAGAAGGCACACTTTATTGGCTGATCTCTGGGGGAAGTCTACCAGTGTCTGCCTTTTCCTTTTAGAGATTGTTCCCTCCTCACTAGTTCCCATTCTTTTCCTTTGCTTTCCTAGATGCATGCATACATGGGTATCTTCATACTCTCTTCCCTGGTTCTCTCCTTTGACACTAGTTTTGACTCCCCCACCCCCATTGTACTATGGTTGCTTCAATGCTACACCATGAAACGTAAAAGGAACATGTTCATTCTTTCATTCCCCTGAGAGTCCATAGAAAATTTGTGGCAATGAAGAACTGATGATTTGGCTTCATAGAAGAAAGTAGAAAAAAGAAAGAAAGAAAGAAAGTGAAGATGGAGATGACATTATTCCAGCTGAGTTATTTAAAATACTAAATACTAAAAATACTAAAAGATGATGCTGTTAAAGTGATACACTCAATATGCCAGCAAGTTTGAAAAACGCAACAGTGGCCACAGGATTGGAAAAGGTCAGTTTACGTTCCAATTCCAAAGAAGGGCAATGCCAAAGAATGCTCAAACTATCGCACAATTGCACTCATTTCACATGCTAGCAAGGTTATGCTCAAAATCCTACAAGCTAGGCTTCAGCAGTATGTGAACCAAGAACTACCGGATGTACAAGCTGGGTTTCAAAGAGGCAGAGGAACTAGAGATCAAATTGCCAACATTCACTGGATCATGGAGAAAGCACGAGAGTTCCAGAAAAACATCTACTTCTGCTTCATTGACTATGCAAAAGTCTTCAACTGTGTGGATCACAACAAACTGTAGCAAATTCTTAAAGAGATGGGGGTACCAGACCATCTTACCTGTCTCCTGAGAAATCTGTATGTGGGCCAAGAAGCAACAGTTAGAACCGGTCATGGAATAACCAATTGGTTCAAAATAGGGAAAGGTGTACAACAAGGCTGTATACTGTCACCCTGCTTATTTAACCTACATGCAGAGTACATCATGAGAAATGCCAGGCTGGAAGAATCACAAGCCGGAATTAAGATTGCAGGGAGAAACATCAACAACCTCAGATATGCAGATGATACCACCCTAATGGCAGAAAGTGAAGAAGAACTAAAGAGCCTCTTGATGAGGGTGAAAGAGGAGAGTGCAAAAGCTGGCTTGAAACTCAACATTAAAAAACTAAGATCATGGCATCTGGACCCATCAATTCCTGGCAAATAGAAGGGGTAGAAATGGAAGCAGTAACAGACTTCATTTATTTGGGCTCCAAGATCACCGCAGACGGAGACTGCAGCCATGAAATTAAAAGACACTTGCTCCTTGGGAGGAAAGCTATGGCAAACCTAGATAGCATATTAAAAAGCAGAGACATCACCTTGCCAACAAAGATCCGCATAGTCAAAGCTATGGTTTTTCCAGTAGTAATGTATGGCTGTGAGAGCTGGTCCATAAAGAAGGCTGAGCGCCGAAGAATTGATGCCTTTGAACTGTGGTGCTGGAGAAGACTCTTAAGAGTCCCCTGGACTGCTAGGAGGTCAAACCAGTCAATCTTAAAGGAAATCAACCCTGATTGCTCATTGGAAGGATTGATAATGAAGCTCAAGCTCAGATGCTTTGGTCACCTAATGCGAAGAGAGGACTCTTTGGAAAAGACCCTGATGCTGGGAAAGATTGAAGGCAAAAGGAGAAGGGGACGGCAGAGGATGAGATGGTTAGATAGCATCACTGAAGCAATGAGCATGAAACTGAGCGAACTCAGGGAGGCAGTGAAGGACAGGAAGGCCTGGTGCAATATGGTTCATGGGGTCACGAAGAGTCAGACACGACTTAACGACTGAACAACAACGAAAGAAAGTAGCAGTCATTAAAAGTTGGTAGCTTTGTTCCAATGTGCCTAAGTTGCAATGTAAAGATCTTTTTAAAAAAGGTTAGGAAACAATTCCAATACAAGTGGGCACAGGATGGAAAGAGAGCATGCTTCACCTACCCAGGGCAGAGGTTCCCACTGGAAGGGTGGAACAGAGATGTGCTGGCAGAAGAGATGGGGGAAACATGGACTCCATGGTCCATGGGCAAGAAAACATGGACTCCATGATCAAGTGGAAGAAAAGAGAAAGGAAGCTGAGAACATAGCAGCCCAACAGCCCAGGATAAAATGGCCATACAGAGTGGTGACTACCTGCTGGAGGGGAGGGGGCATGCCAGACACGGTAGTCCATTGGAGCTGGGGATGTCACTAGACTGGAATAGGCACAGTGGACTGACAAAGAAGGCTCGGAAGGCCCCAGATGGAAAACAGTACTTTGAAAGCAGAGCTCCAACACACAGGTGGGGATGCCTTTCAAGTGGGCTGGAGAATAAAATTAACCATTCCTGCACTCAAGAGACAGTGGGTAGCCCAAACTGGCAGTGAAGCAAGCAGAAAGTACAGACCTGGCTTTAGTCTTGCAACATGTGGGATAGCTGAAATCTCCTCTCACAACACTTCATGATTTTCTGAGGCTTCAGTTATCTGCTTTACTCTTCATCTATCTCTTGTAGTATGTTCGTTTGTAGTAGATTCCTGCAAGTTATTCCTCCTGTTGGCTTGCCCTTTTATCGTAAGCCAGATATTTTCAACATTCATGTTATTCTAAATCCAGTGGACCTCTGTCCAGGTATATTCAATCTTGATATGCAATGCTAGGTCACATCCTCTCATGAGTTCTCTTTTGCTCCCTCATTACACCTACTTCTTTGTTATTAGGCCTTTGTGTTCTTTTGATTCTATAAGCTGCTTTGGGACAACTGGTGGATTACATGCTCAGATAAATATATTTACTAAAAAAATGAATTTATACTCAGAAATAGTCTTTCTGAGCAAGCATCTTTTAATTTCATGGCTGCAGTCTCTGTCTGCGGTGATCTTGGAGCCCAAATAAATGAAGTCTGTTACTGCTTCCATTTCTACCCCTTCTATTTGCCAGGAATTTTTCCTCTTAGGCGCAGCTGGGTAAATTAATGAGCTAGGGAGGCTGGAGTTTGATAGACATTATTTCAGATGCAACACCCAATTAAGATTTCATTTCCCCTATACACATTCACCCCAACTGTTCCATGTTTTCCAACTCATTCTACATTCCCAATATTTTAAAGAGAAAAAAAATCATGTCAAACTATGAGCATGTACTTTAAATATTCTTAAATCATAGCAAAACTTGCTTTTACCTCTGGTTACCAAATGTTTTTTAAAAAGTTGACACCATGACTCCCCCCCCCACACACACTTTGCTTCATCAGCACTATCCTCTGAATAGTACACTAGATCACAGAAGCCTGGCTATGGTCACTAAGAATCATTTCTATTTGCCCCAGTGAAATCTGCCTAGGTGAAGGTAAAGCTCACTTTTGTTTTTATTGTTATTAAACAAGAGGGAGTTGGAAATGTTGTAGACAGACTAAATTATGCCTGGAAAATTGACTGGTAAATCCCGATCTACATTCTCATTTGACTCTTTGGTAAGTTACACCAGTTAAACTGGTATGACATCCATGCTTACAGTCTCTCTATTTCCTGTCACATAATTTAACTGACACTGAGATGTAGAACTGCCTTTTCTAACTTTGTGCCCTCCAGATGTGTTGAAGTACAAATCGAGCATCTCTCAGTCAATGTGGCAGTGGGAAGCAGACGTGTGGGGAAGGGTGCTGCTGGAGGATACATTTGCCCTGGCATGTTACTATCACTGGAAGGATACATTAGCAGACATTGAAACGTTTAATAAAGCAAATGAAAATACAAGGGGATGAAAAATTATTTATGTATTTATTTGCTTGCTTGCTAGGTTTATATGCTGCTTCAATTAATGAGTGACTCTGAGTAGCTCATGTAATTCCTGCAGTAGTCAAGTTAAAAAGGTACAAACTCATGATAATATTACCAACCCCAATGACAATTAATCTAGAACAAAAAACATAGTGCCTTGAGATGCCAGAATCAACAAATGTTCCCTTACAGGAGGAACCAACCCATCGTGCTGAAACAGGTTGGCCTTAATGGCCTTGTAGAACACCAAACACCTAAGGAATAATCTGATCTCGGGGGGCTGGGGGGGCAGATACTGTTCCAAAGAAGGAGATAACAACAGAGAAGGCCTGCCTCTGAGGTCCCTGTTAATTACATTCCCTAAAGATAGGAACCTGGAGGAAGCCCACCCTCTTAAATCTTATTGGAGGGGCAGAGGCAACAGGGAGAAGGCACTCCCCAAAATATCCACATCCCAAACCTTAAAAAGCTTCACATGTGACAACATTGACTTATACCCAGAAGCGTACAGATAACTAATGCAGCTATCAGAGTAGTGACATTATATGACTAAACCAATTAGTACCTCTAACTCTTGAGCTAGTGCATTCTGGACTGACTGCAGCTTCTGAATGTTCTTCAAGGACAGCCCCATTTACAGGGCACTGCAATAGACCAAGTGAAAATTGACTAAGACCCAAGTGACTATGAGTATGGCTCCAAATCTAGAAAAGTCTACAATTGGTTTATAAGCTGCAACCATCCAAAAGCCCTCCTAGCCACAGCTGCCTCCTGCTCCTCAAGCAGGAGCTGTGAGTCCAGAAGGACTGGCAGATTTTGGACCAGTAGCACTGGGATCAGAAGTCTTCACAGTAGATTCAAGCCAGAAATCCCCTCCACGCAAACCTTCAAAACTTCCATGTCAAAGTGTCTACTGGAAAAATGTTATATATTGTCAGGCCCAGCCCAAGAACAACGATAAGATAGTCTAGCTGAGTACAATTCCTTTATTTGCTTACACCTTATAGACAGAATCTTGCCAAACTAAATCTGTACTACAGCAACTAGTGGATATACCCTGGGAGATTCTAGGGAGTGGCAACCCTGAATCTCTTACTCTTCTCACGCTCCCCCTGCAGACTGTGTTGCCTTTTGTCTCCTTTCCCCTGCTGGAATGCAGCCCCTCCTTCCTGATAGCCTTGATCTCTCACATCACCCTCCTCTTTGTAGATACATTCCATCACAATATCTAGTTGTATCATCATGTCATCTTGAAGGCTGAAATAGGTTCTTTCCAAGCATGTACATTTAATAGTGCCCCTCACTTTGGGGTTACTTTTAAAAGTCTTTAACAAGGGTCAGGAAATATTTCAGAATTCATGTCATTCTAAGTTAATGGATTAATAGCATCTCTGTGATGTTTTGTGATCCATGCTCTATGGATTTTGCTTTACAGCAGGAAAATGGAACTGGGGCTCCTCTCTCTAATGCTTAAAGGTCTCAGTGAGCATAGCTTTTGAGCAGGATTAACTAAAGTTGGCAACCAACAACACCTGAAGAGCCACAGGATCCCCGTGTCTGATCATGAATTAATACACAGAAGAATTGATGCCTGTTATCTGAGTCATTTCTGCTTTACTATGGGCTTTTTTGGACAAGTAGATGGTATGTTCTAAATACACTTAGGCCTGGAGCTAGTATGATATAACCTTCCAGATGTTGTCAGAGTACAGCTCCCATTGCCGTGACTGTTGGCTATGCTGAATTGGATGGAATGGGAACTGAGGTCCAACAACATCTATCTTGGCCTGATTATTGCTTCATTATCCATTAGCAGTGCTGACATGGGCCTATCCAGCTATAGCAATTTCACCATTTTGGACACAAAACTTGCTACTGTAGTAACAGGAATGCTTTACAAGGAAAGAGGAAGTTGGATTTCCTTTCTATGTACTTTGATGCAGTTGGAGTGCTAGCAAAATGCATATTCGCCACAACAATTATGCTTGCTATAAAATAAAGATGGGCATGCTTCCAGCCATAGCTGCACTTTCTCATGTAATCAAATTATCATCTGAAAAAGCTCAGAGACACAGCACCAAGTTCTACTCTACAAGAAATTTAAAAAAAAAACTGAACATGAGAGCACTGAACATGTGGTTATAGATTTTCATATTTAATATTTCATTGCTTTACTCTTTTCTCATTCGTATGCAAAGTAGTTAATCTGTCTTTATTAAGAGCTTGTTTTCTTAATGTCTCCCCCAGTATAATGCATTACTAATCAGGAGGGCAGCTGGGAGACACAGGATAAGTCAGATTAAGAAAGGAGATGGCTTGACAAACGTGAAACTGGAATGCAGTTGAGCCCAGACTGAGCACTGAAGACGTAGTATCTTGTGCTATCTAGGGAAGGAAACTAGTTTCAGCCCATAAAGAATCCCTCCAAGATGCATGAACTGAGCAAAAAAACCCCTTTCTTTTAAAATAATAAAAACTTAAGAGGAGGCCATGAGCTCACAAGAAAAGTTTGGTGCGTTCCTCACTTCAAACTAGTGTGCCTTCTTGCTCCTTCTGTGTGGTAAGCATGCCTCTTACCAGCGATGAAATATACAGTTTGATAACATTCAACTTGAGGCATAATTTCAAAGTCTGACTGCTCCTTGTTATAAGGGGGTCCTAGACATTTACCCAAAGTCTCACCCCAGTGGCACATCTGCAGCTTGTCTTCAAATTGTCTTCAAATATTTTGGAGTTACTGGGTGTGGGATTATTTCCTCTCTGCTCTTCAATCACTTGTTCTTCTTATTCAAAGAATTTGTTTTACTCAAGAGAAGGAAAGCTGCCATAGGTGATAGGGAGATGGGAAAGAAATTGGTCCTGGCTTGGTCCTACCATTTGTGACAAATCACTGAGCAAACATGCTGTAGCCACATCATTTTTTTCTGCCTGGCCCCCTTTATATGCCTTCATCTTGTCCCCATCTCATGAACAAAATAGGCTGTAATTGTCCTTAGCTGTACCCACGCTAAAGTAGCATTTTCTCCTTATTCCAATTTTGCCCAATAGTAGCCTCAAGATCTATAAAATCCATTTGGCTTTGTCACCTATAACCTTTGGGGAGTCTGATGATTGGCAAGAATTGGGAACCAACATAATAGAGGGAGGGTAGGAATCAGCAGTGGGGACAGCAAATTGAATTCCAATATAGTTTTCTGCTGACTTAAGGATGGCTGGATAGTGGGAAGGCCCATGGTATTGTCATGAAAAGGCACATGACTTAATATTTATCCATTTTTCAGCCTGCGTATAGTGGTTGCTAGTCCAGATGCAAAACAAATGTAAAACAACATCTTCTGAAGTGACCAAACATTGCTGAGGCCAGGAGGTATGGGGCTACCTTAGTACAAATGTCTGAACAAGAAGGAGTATGGTGAGTCACAGGCAGCTTATTTCAATAGCTTAAATAAACCATAGAAGCCATCACTGTCAAATGACATAGCTATGATAGGTCATCTTGCTTCATTTCTGTCCCAGGCCCAGAGATCTGTTTAGCATAAACAATCATCGCTGAATATATAAACTAGTTCATTCAGTTGAGAAATGTATAATGATGCATCAGGCTTAAGCTTGCTACATTCCTGTCTGTATAAGCAAACCCCATCTAGTTATCATATTTACCTAGCAACCCTAGCATACTGATCTTTTCAAAAGAAGTCTGAAACATTTTCCACACTATGTCTCTGGTTGTTATTAACTACTGTCTTCCTTGTGTTTGTCAAAAGTACGCCTGCTTACAAAACCCATTTTGGAGATTAACACTCAGTCAGAATGGGCAATGGCAAGAAATTGTGAGAGACAGTGGATCAAATCCTGAAGTCAAGCCTGCCTTGTTGTGGCAGAGCAGCTGGTGACCCACTGAAGAGGAAGTGCAGCAAAGCCAGAGGAATCCATCACTTGCTTTGCTTGGCGTATGCAAATGGATTAATGTGAAAATGGAAGCCAGCCATTGTGCCTTACTGCAACCTAGCCAGTGTAAGCCATTCTGGGGCAGATGAACCAATGGTCTTACTGGGAACAGGCCCGCTTCCAGTGTTCTTCCTGCTCTTTGTAAGTCTCTCCTGTCGATTCTCCAGTGAAGGATATGTTAGAAAATAAAACAAATGTTTTGTTTATCAGGGAAAAAAAAGTATTTGTACTGAAACAATAAATCAGCTCTCAGTCCTCAGTTGGGCAATATAGGTTCTGGTCCACGACTGCTAACTTCAAAAACCTCCTGTTGAAAGAATGACTAGAAGAACATCTTGAGCAGTCAAGCTGGCCAATGGTTGTGCTGGCTGGGATAAGAGAAGGTTTAGTGTAATAGATGTGTAAGACACAAGATCGGGAAATGTACAGAGCAGAAGCAGAACTCATTGCATGGATTCAAGCACTGGCATACAAAAGAGTTAAAAATGTGCATTTTTAAATAGTCACCATCCTATTATTTCAAGCTAAGTGCAGAGTGCAAGCTATCTTAGTAAGCTATTTCTAAAACTCAACTCTCCATATTCTAAAACAGTATTAGTTAATTTTAATCAGAGGAAAGCAATTCTCTGGCCTCTGTGGTTACATTCCATGCATGGCTGCTCTCCAGCCCACATAATATCTCCATGCAGCTACACAGGAAACAAGAACCAGGGACTGGAGAAAGTCTCTGAAGAGCCATAAAAGTTAAAGATAAGGTTCACTGTGCGGTAAAAGCAGCCACATGACAAGCCCAGTATAAATGCACCTTTGCAGCTGTCTAAGACATAGCATGACCCGTATAGATCAGATGGACATCTCACATAGGACAGGAGCCTCTTTACGTATCTATTTATAGAGGATGGACAATAGGTGAAAGGAAATATACAGACCTTCTGCTAGTTTAGTCTTTCAGGAAGGTAGCATGATGAATAGGGGTGACTATCCAGAAGAATGGTAGAATTTATTTCTCAGTGAAATAGAAAATTGGTAAACTCCTGGTGGAGGAAGTGAATGATAATTGTGCGATTTGTATTTTCACTGATACATTTTTGCCTGCATGCAAGTACAACCTGCCTGTGTATTACTTCTTTTAGTGTGGTCAAAATGACTTTGCCTTGTCTAAGCAGGAATATAAGTCATCATGATGTAGGCATATAAGTTTTGACCAGAAAAGTTGAGGTGGAAGTTAAGAATATAGGAGAAAGCATGTGGTGACAATGAATTTGGTTGAAGTTCTGGGAAATCTGGATATTGTAGAATAATATGGAGTCTAATTCTCCCAGCAAGATCTGGAATCATTACATAAAGACCATAGATAACAGCCTGTCCTTGCATGCTGTTTGCTTTGTATTGTATTTCCTCCATTAAAGGCTGCATGGCCCACTTGGAAGGGGTTGGAATGGAAGTGTAATTCTGATGTCTTTTTGTGTGACATATTACAATTTGAGATAATCTCAGGTAAGAGGTTTTTTTGTAGGTTGAGGGGAAGTTATGAGCAGTTAGAGTTATGTTAGATCAATTTGTAGAGAGCCAATGTGGTGTATTGTTGAGGTGTTGGACTAGGAGCAAGGAGACCCAGGTGTTAAACTAGCCTCAGCCATAGAAGTTGGATGACTTTGGAACTCATTCTCTCTCTCTCTCTCAGCCCAAACTACCTCACAAGATAGTTGTTGTAGGGAAAAATAGAATGAAAGAGAACTACATATACTGCCTTGAGCTCCTGTATAAAAGGCAGAATATATATCCAATAAATAAATCAAGTTTTCAAGTCATTTGAGTTGCAGGGGGAATTTGAATTGCCCAATATTGGGAGATGGCAATATAAAACACCCATTGGTTTTGCAATTTTAGGCAAAATCAGGAGGCCTGAATGCATTAACAGCATATAAAATTCCCAAATTATTATCAGTACTGGAATGGACTTTAGATCATCCTAAATGTATACTATTTTTGTTTTGAAACAATTATAACTAAAGTGGATTTTAATTATTTGCAAGAACTCTGAAAGAATAAGTTGGGTTTGTCCTATGTTAGAATCTCAGTAGCAAAGGGTTTTTAAATATATCAAGAATATTTATTGTGATCTTAAAGTGAAATTAATGAAATTAATTTTATTATGAAAATTATGAACATATTTTTATTAATTTTTCATGTTTACTGGGCTCCCTAGAGAGCATTTCAGAAGGGCTGCTTATCAGCTTCATTAAGATGGAAGAGTAAAATGGATGAGGGGACATTTGATACCCATGATTATGCACTTGTTGGTTTGACATCCATAAGATTGTTAATCAAGTGTTATAAAGTTCATTACAGTTTAAGGATATGAATGCATTTTTGAAGTACATATATGCCAGGAATTTGGAATATCACTCTGTGAAGAACTGTGGATTGATCCAACACAGGGAATAGCAAAGAAGAGCACTGTTCAATGTCAGAAAGTAGAGATTTTCCAGATTTATAACCTCAGGATGATGTGTTCCCAACACATAATTTTGGATTTGTGTTTACTTTCCGTTGACGAACTGGCATTTTACCACTGTATTGGAAGGACTGATGAATATTATCTAATGTGGTTAAAGTTTAATGATGTATAGAAAAATGTGATTCAATTATTATACGTACCATACAATGCTTTGATTTTTTTCCCTTTTTTGTTGTTTTTGTGTTCTTTTATTCTTTTTTGTACATTAAAGCATAACATGAAAGAAATGAAAAATGTTGCTTGTTTCAAAACTTGTCTTGCTTTCCTCGAATGTACAGTTTTTGGGGGCTACAAATCCTGTTTTCAACGTGAGATCAACCTACTGGTGATCAAGCCATATTATAACTGGGACTTGCCATTGTAAACATTAAGGAAATGCTATTTAAAGGCAGCACAAGAGAAAGGGAGAAAGATGCTCAGACTTCCTGCTGGGTTAAAGTAGGGTCCACAGTCAAAAAGTATTCCAGTCAGAGAGTAGTCAAAACAACCAAGATCTGTCTTAGTGCCTTTTAAAATGGATTCAGCAGTGTTGGGAAATGGAAAGATTGATCATCTCAGTATGGTTTTGACAATATCGTCCCTTGTTCCAGGGTTTTCCAAGATAAAAATCTGGTCTAGCAGTACCTTCTAGAAGTGCTGAGATTACTAATTCCAGAAGTCTAATCTAGTTTTCCCAACACCTTTGGGCTGCAAATCCAAAAATGTTATCCAAGAACTCCTAGTTAGCATGGCCACACTCTGGAAATCTAGGAGGTGAAATTTCCACATATCTGGAGTGCATCATATTGGGGATGACTGATCTATTTCGAACAATACGAGATTCCATTGACTCGTTTGTTGTGTAGATGTGCACACACATACATATTGCCCTATACTGCTCTGAAAAAGTCTATGAAAGAGCTGTATAACCTTATATAAATTTACTCTTTACTCTAGTAAGCTCTATTAAAGTCGACACAATACATGCTATCACATGTGCTTTGTAAGCTAGATGGTATAGATACAAAGAGAAAAAAGACATAATTTTGTAGGCCTGATCCTGGATCTGACTGACTAACATTAAGTGATAAAATAAGCTTTAGCATAGACCAAGAGAAGCTTCATCTTCTTATTTTTTGTGCTGGTGGTGGCATAAGGGATGAGCCAGAAAACAGGTAACATGTTTCTCACCTTAATTTCATATTTATACACTCATGGATGAAGACTCTCTTTTCAGGGACACTAGCTGAAGAACTCGGTGAACATTTGATCAAGCAGGACTTGGTTTTAAATAATCATGTTAGCTGATTTTCTGACAGATTTTTTTTAAAGATCAATACAACCTCTCCCCTATCTGTGGTGAAAGATCTCATGGAGATATTTCATGTTTCAAGACTCCATTTAAGAAAATATGAAACTGCACAGTACTATGTGGTTTAATTTCCACATGTAGTCCCTACTGCTGGAATAACAAAGTGTATTTTCATTTTGTGTGGGTACTGCTCTGTAGTTCAGTTTATATTGTGTTACATTTAGAAGCCTACGTAGACTTCTATACAATTCTCAGGACAGAAATTTAAAGTACTAATGGAGAAATAATTATATTCAAGCTTGGCCCAAGAGGCAGAAGAAACATCAATAATAACACTACAACTATATTTAAAATTAGCATTTTTAAACAATCAGAAAAGAGGAAAATAGATGGCAGTTTGGGATACTACATCATTTTCCATTTCATTTTCTTAAGATGTGAAAGATTCTCAAAAGTGTGTTTAGACACATAGATAAAAGTAACTATCTGGGGAGGGGGAGGTAGGCAGATGGATGGTTTCTAGTCTGTTGTTCAAGGAAAAGACACAGTAATGCATGTTTAAAATAAGCACTGAAGTATTCTGCACTAATGTCCAATTCACATCATTATTTACACTTAACCTTGTGAGAAGAAGAGAAAGCTGATAACAGCTGAGCGGTCTTCCTTACCAAAAACAAAACAGAAAATCCAATTGTATGAAGAAGGAGAAGGAGAAGGAGAAGGAGAAGGAGAAGGAGAAGGAGGAGAAGGAGAAGGAGAAGGAGAAGATTCCCTTCCCAAAAATTTTTTAAAAAATGTTTGCTTTGTTTTACTAGGATTCATGCCATTATCCCAAAACCCGCAATGCGGAAGGAAGAAAGAAAAACATGTTTTTCATGAAAATAATCAGAGGCATTTTGGCAACTACTTCTGAATGCTTTTTATTACTTGGATTCCTGATAAATAGATCTGCGGAGCAGTTTGTACCTAACTGAAACTTGAAGTGGTGAGACAGCTCAAAGCGATGAGTGCAAACTTGGTTAAATCAATGGAAGATGCTTCATGTTTGATAATATACAAGCTAATTATGTGAATATTCTTTGCCATTCTATTCCAGAACAGTTCAAAGTGACAAAGAAATGCCAGTAATAATTGGCTTGTGCATTACTGAACCAGAAACAACATCCATTGATTCAACCAAGTTTGCACACATTCCTGTGAGTAGTGTTTAGTATGTATGTATGTAGGCAGGCATGTATTTTGGTTATTATAACAATTGTTTTTTATATTTTAAAGTAGCTCAGCTTCAGACCATTTCCTTTCCCTATTAACAAAGTACAGAGGAATTTCATATATCCCAACTCTGACATAACTTCCACTCTAAATTTGGAAGAAAAAAAAGCAAGACATTCTTTTCTTCTTTCAGCTCATAGCCTGTATGATCTGGCTTTTCTCAAGGAAGGTTTAAAAAAATGCAAATAAAAATTATCTCAAAAGTGGGGGGGGGGGGGAATTTAAATTCCAGTTGTAAGCTAGATTTACCTAGAAGTAAGTCTATTGAACTCAGTGGATTTTACTTTAGAATTAGTATTGGATTGCATTATTACTTGGTTATGAGCTATAATGACAGATGTGTCTCATGTCCTTCTGCGAGTAATACAGCAGCTTGTCAAAAAAGTATTTAATGGGTGACATTTTTTTTCCATTACGTATTTCCTTGTTGTAATCCTTAAAAAGGTACAGAAGAAGACATCCAAACAAAAGGGCCACAGCAGCTGTTCCATGAGGAACCCTTACAATGTTTTAAGATTTTTTAATTTAGGAATCCATGTGAGTAGGGGGCATGAGGAAGGGCTGCAAAATTATGTATGGTATGTAGAAGAATGATTTGGAAAACGGTTTTTTTTTCTTCTTCTTTCATACAATAAAAGGTGAATGCTGAGCAATTCAAGACAGACAAAAGGAAATGTACTGGTGACCTTCAAAATAGCTACGGAGGTCCCTAGCAGAGAGACCTTTAAAAATAGTTTGGATAAATTCACAGAGAAGAAGACCACTAGTCATGAAAGCTATATGCAGACCTCAGCATCACAGGCTTGGAAACAGAGGTAGGAGATTGATCTTTTCTTGCTTTTTGGCATCCCCAGAACATCCAAGACTCGACCAAGACAGCACAAAGGAGACAGGGTCAATGTGATCTAATCCAGCAAGATTCTTCTTGTATTCTCATATTTCTATAGAAGCATTTCTTGCTGCAGGTCAGGCTAATAATGACACAAAAATGGAGACTTAAACCATATGCCAGGCCCGCAACCAAGATACCTCTCCAGTGAGTCCTGGGAAATGTTCTTAGCTGAAATCTGGAAGGCTGCTGCCAGTCAGTGTAGGCAATGCTGAGATGGACCAAATCTATAACTTGTGATAAGGCTACCTTCCTTTGCTTTCAGCCACACCCTTCCTAGTTTTCTGCATCAGCCACAAGAATCTTTCATCGCGATATCAATTGCTGCTTGCCTGAACAGGCTACTAACACACCTTCACAAGATTGTCAACACCTTGTCTTAAAGGGTGTTCCTCCTGTGCCCAGAAAGGCAATAATAATAATAATAATAATAATAATAATAAAAAAATTGGCAGGCATGACTTCTAGCAGGTGGGAAGCACACCTGCCTAACCTTCTTAGGGAAGAAGTTGCATACTGCCAGTATGTATTCCCCTGCTTTCCAGCTGTGTAGACCAAGAACCTACAGAAGCAATTGGATAGTATTTTTTCAAATAAAGATCTACTATTCCACACAGACAGGAAGAAATAAGTACTCCAGTTTAAAGAAAGTGAGAGTGAAAATATTGATCATGCACAGAAAAGTGATGCAAGAAATGCTGCAAAAACTGGGCACTCCTGTCACCATTTCTGCTCTCCAAACTCTCAAAAGCAGTTTAACACTGACCAGTGAATGCCTTGATGAAGACAATAATGTTGACAGCAAAGAATGAAAATCATTGTGGCTTCTCTAGTTGCCTCTCCTGGTCCAGCAGTGATAAAAACTGCTTCACCCAACCCCCTTCACACAAAAGAAAAAGAAACTTTTTTTAAAAAAGCATCTTTTGCCCAGGACTAACGAGAAAAGGGAAACTGATGGGTTCTTATCAGTTTCATGCTTCCCTCTTTTCCTCTTCTCCTGAGAGAAAGCTATGAAGTAATTGAACCAGCATTCTCTTGGCAGGACCTCCTAGGGGACCTGGAGCTGAAGATCCATGCAAAGTGGTGAAACAAGAAGTCATTCCAATGGACAAATGGCTCAAGATCCACCAAAGCTCCAATGTTACCAGGGTTCCTCATGAAATTCCCTGAGCCACCTCATTTCCTTTTAATCTGCATCCTTTTTTTCAGCTGGTTTACCAAATAAAACTTATTCTAGGAAGTCAACATATGATGGACCACTTTCAGGAAGAATTTAAATACTTTTCATGGTGACAATTCCTCTTGGGATGGGAAAAGTAAAGGAACATAGCTTGGTTGAACTTTTCCAGGTCTGCTGATGATTCCCTGGTGTGTTGGACAGACCTCTCTCCTTTCCTTTCCTTTTCTTGTAATCCCTTATAGACGAAGATTCTTTGGGCTGTTTATTTTCCATCTGCCCATATGTTCCCCACAACATCCAGCCTATCCTCTGTTTTAAGTTTAAACTTAGAAGCCATAAATGTAGCAGATGAACAAATGTCTGAAGCCAAGCGGAAACAGCACAAGTGAAAACAAACACCATATGTCTCAGGGTGCCTTCTTTCCCCATGAAGTAGAAGCCAAAGGCAAAGAAGGGTTCATATGCAAACATTTGCTAGATTTTTCTCCCTTTGGTGACTGCCATTAATATTCCAATCACATGTGCAAGACATAATGTGATGCTGCTTATATGAAAAAACAGCATATGTGCGCATGAAACAATCTTGTTACATACATATAACTATTGTGTTTTGGTTGTGTTGCCAGGACTTTAGCAATCAGAACAGTTGGTGAGAAAGATGTTGAAAGCATCTCAGCCTACATGGCACTAACCCTCTTAGGACTGTTTCTGATGCCTACAGTAAGGTGCATTCCACACATGCTGCCCCCATGGCTGAACTTTCATATATTTTGGCACTGAGAAGTGCCCTCCTTACTAGTTTAACGTGGTACTGTTTCAGAGCAGAGAACTGGTTGATGCTCCAGTTTCTTCTCCTCTTTCACTCAGTATCACTGACTGGCAGATAAACAACCACCCATCCCTCTACATAAGGTATCAGGGGGATGGATTGGAGGACTCCAGCAAGTCCTTGAGATTAGGGATTGAGTTGCCTTTCAAGCTGCCTGAATAAACACAGATCTACTGGAGGAGGAGGGGCGATGTAGGAATGCCAATATTCCAGAAGATGGATATTCCCATGTCCAAAAACGTTTTGGCTGACAGGCTGGTGAGGCAGAGGAGGGTGCAAGGTGGAACAGGAGAAAACTTGCAAACACAACAACGAAGTTATATCTTGCTTCAGCATGTCAGCTGGAATATTTTTTTAATTAATTAATTTATTTATTGACATATTGCCATGGTACTGCTGGTTTCCCAGAAGATTTATAGGCCTGCATTCAGGAAAAGTGAAAAGCATCTCAACAAGTTCAGCCTCCTCCCATATATCTCCAACTGGAAAGTGCCACACTAGGATGGCATTGCTGCAATTACCTGCAATCAACAGCACCCAAAAGTATCTCATGCAGCAAATAGAAAATGGCCTTGGAATAGGCAAAATGACAATATTCTCTCAAAAATTAATTTAAAAAGTAATGCAAAAATATGGCCATACAAAACCCCTGGTTGACCCAAGCAGTAAAACGGTTGGCAGAACCCAGCCTTTACTGGGTAAATAGACCAGTTTCTTCTTTTTTAAAAGCAGGTTTACTGCTCTTCCACAAGACTTTTAAAAGCAGATTTATTGCTCTTCCACAAGACTACTAAACATGTGGTTTTTTAAAAAAAATGTACTGCTCCTCCAGAAGACTGGTAGACCATAGAAATAAGGAGATTGTGTAAAGCCTATCTGACATTTTCCCAAAACACAGGTGAGGAGGGCCAATCTTCTGACCAGCCAGATATCCATTCTTCCTTGCAGCTCAAACTAAAATGACCATCTGTGTCCTGTAGGTCATCTGTGTCCTGTGACTTCAGGTGAAGAACTGCCCAGAAGCTTCAGATGGCCAATCATCTCATGATTGACATGATCCACAGGATCACAAGGCACTGTTAGTAAGAGAAGATTTGTGATGAAAGAAGAGGGAAAACACCACTTTAATAGTGAAACAACCAAAAACAATTTAGGTGACTCCACAATTGGTTGCGAATGAAACAGAGATATGTCATCAGGATGAGTCCTTTAAAAACAGTTAGAAAGGCATCTTCATGCTGCAATTAGAAAGACAATGAAAATGAGTCCAAGCAATAGGCAGGTTTGATATCATCAGTAGTATCTGGGTAAGCCAAAGAGCCTACCTGTTATATGCACAAAGATGGAAGGACTCACATATACCTACAGTGGAAGAATGGATTATCAAATTAATAGACTTGGCTCAAATGGTGAAGTTAACAGCTTTAATAAGAGATAATACTGTTTCTAAATTTGTGTCCCCATGGCAACCCTTCCTAGATTATGTGCTTGGGTTTGGAAAAAATGAAGCTTTGATTGTGGGATTTAATGATTAGATGGTTTGTGTTGATAGAAATAATGTGAATTTGGATTAATTAGTGGTAAGAGATTAACCTTTTTTTAATTTGTACTCATATCTGTATTGGAGATAGTCGGAAGTCACTTTTTGCTTCATCTTTCTATCTGTTCTCACTATTTTAGTTTTTGTCTTTTTCTTTTAGTTCTATTTTTTCTTTTTTTCCTATACTTTCTGATTTGTATTTTAACTCTGCTTTTTAATAAAAGTTTTAAGAAAAACAAACAAAGAGCCAAAATGGCACCACCTCCCATTCAAATACAGAATCTGAAAATTCATCTGGCATGGATCATGGGACATCTTCCACTGCAGTGGAGCAGGCCTTGCAGCAAATAGTTCTGTGTCCTTCAATTCCTTGCATCTCCATCAATGAAATTTCCCATAGGGCTTAAGAGTGACATTATGGAAAACTAAAACAACTAACTCCTGGACTCATTTGTCTGATACTAAGAGAACAAGTAGCCCATTAGTGTAGACAAAAAATTGGTGATTGATTGCCATAAGGTGGCAGAAAATTCAGTAGAATAGTAAAGTCCCTCAGGGCAGTGAAAAAGGTGGTGGTGGGGGAGGGGGGGTTCAGAAGTTAAAAGTGGTAAAAAATTATCCCAGCATTTCTCTGCATCCCTTCATGCTTCATTGCCACACAGCATAATTATTATTCATCCATCAAAAATGTATGATGAGATTGGCCAGGATTTTCAAGAGCCCAGGACAGTCCTCACTGGCAAAATTAGCCACTTTCCAAGCATTATTGATGTTCCCTGCCACCCTCAGCTGAAGAAGGAGGCTCAAGCCCATTCTTGGGTTCATGTTCCATTCACGCAGGACGACAACTTCCAAGGGGCCTCATTGGTGTCTTGTGTGAATTGAAATATCCTTGGAAAGGGAGGCAACATCAGGAAAAAACTGTTGGTGGCCAAGAAGGAACAAAAAGTGCATCCTGCCTGACAACATATTGGAGGCAGGTGACCCACCCCAGGGCTGCCAGTGCTTAAAAAAATATCCCAAATCCTCTGCAACATAAGATGTACCACTAGCACTATGGAAAGAACAGAGGTGGGGGAAAAAAACCCAAAAGTAGATGATTGCTATTCCTTATTTCATTAGTAAAAAGTAGAGGCAAACTGCTACTAATACACGATGTAAGCTGTGAGTCTCCAAGGTTTTCAGGAAGTGGTCTTCTATTCTCTGGACCCACTGAAAGCTCTGTGCCAAAATCAAGGCAATTCTTTTCTTTTAGCTGGCATACAATACCCAGAAAACTTAAGACTGACCTGCAGTCAAGAGGATTTTTGTGTCAAACTAAAATAGGAAAAATATTGCTGAAAAATTGTTGAATACTCATGGATGCAAGCTGCTATTCCCATCTGGCACTTGTTCACGCCAAGATGGAACGAAAGACGGAAATAACCCTGTTTTCTCCATTTCAGGACCTTAATTTAATTCTGATAGCTTGCACAAACGCACCAAAACAGCTGCATGTGGTCTGTGTTGCTAAATAATGCTTAATAGTTTCCATATTTGCTTACATGTTGCCATGTTCCCTATGGTCAGCTGCTCATCATTATTATGCACGTATGGCGACAAGAGAACTACAAAATGCTCTGTCTCACAGGATCTACTGCAAAAGTTCAATCGCAAGTGCGCTTCTCAGAGCCAAGTGCTGGTCTGGGTCTCAGCTTAAGTCAAGAGAAGGCAAGGAAGGGATTCCAATTTCTCTTGGCTAGGGGCTGGATCTGAAATGGAGATAATCTTCTGGTCTGAGGAGTAAATGCTGCAATAGCCAAAAACCAGCTCATCATTTACTGGGCAACACACTACGTTTATTGTTTGTTAATTGATTTCTGAAAATTTGAGCCCATTTTTCTACTAATAATCACCTCAAATTAGCTATTTTGGGTGGAAAGTTGGGAAATAAATATTAAAAATAACAGTTGTTTTATTTAGGGCTTCAACTAATTCCTGTTGAATTAATTGGCTGGGCCAGTTGTTTGGGCTAGGGTGTTCACATGACACCCTATCCCACCTCATGACCCAGTTAAGCAAGTTATACAAAAATCTGGCCAATACCACCCACTATAGGAAATGAAATCTTTCGCTGAAAGTTTGCTTCAGGACTGTAGAGGAATAAGGAGATAACCTTGAAGAAGGAATGCAAGGGCAATTACATTTACATCAGCTTAGCCCTGAAAGACAGGAGAGGGTGAGAAAGAAACTCAAGATCGCTCCACCTTGATTCTCTTTGGTAGAAAAGTTGGGGAAAGAGAAACTCTGTCAGGTTTTCAAGATTCTTTTATTATACCCTGCAGTAATAAAGTAGAGTTCCAGTAATAATTTTGGAGTCTGTTTCTGGACCTGGCCTGTTTTGAAGAGCTGACAAGGACCTAAATATTAATGATATTTGATTAATGTATATGAGGACCAATGTTTCTCAGGCATGTTTCTGCAGCTGTGGAACACCCTTGCTGAAACAATCCATCACAGGACATGTTCACTGTACTTAGTGTGTTTGAAATAACAGGCTTGGGCCAATTTAGTATCAGTTATTTCTTTACCTACAGTTCCACATGATAGTCTTGTGGTGAGTGTTAATCCATACGTCCAATCTTAATACAACTAGGTTCAAGTGTGCATTATAATTCAGAATAATAAGCTGATATCTTGGAAGGTCCCCATCTGAAGGAGGAACAAAAAAATAGAAATTAGTTCTAGATGAACCTGGACACACTCAGGAAAAAAACTATCTGAGAGTCTATTAGAGGACAATCTGTTCACTTCTTACTCTGAGAATCCCATACATTTGATGATGTATCAGAATGTGTTATCCAAGATATATTGTGTTCTGCATGATATATCAAGGAGTAGAAACAAATGATCTCTTTAATAACTTTTACCTTAAATAAAAAATAGTAAAAGCCAAAAAAAAATTATCTCTAATCTAAATGTATAGACTTACTAACTTTGAAGCTGCCTCTGAACATATCTCACTCATTGATTGATTGATTGATTGATTAGGTTTATACTCAATCTGGCAGGTACTATTGTTCAGTCCCCTGACAATTCTGGAAATTCACTATTCCTGAATGTTCTCTGAGAAATTCACAAGTACCTATTCACATAGTAGGACCTTCTATAGGTAATATTTCATGAATATAGTAGTATTTCATGAATTATAAGTTAATACAGTATATTGGCCCTGCAATTCCCCAAGTGAGAACATATTTAGAGCTAGAAAGTTATGGGCTTATGCCTGCCTTAATGACCTGATACTAAAAGAATCCACCCGAAGTGGAGTAAAGCAATTGGCAGGCAGTAAGCATGGTTGACACTGGAAGTTGGCATTTTCTAGAAGAGTGGGGATTTCAACCCCCAGAATTCACACCTAACATGGATTCCATGCTGGCTAGGAATTATGAGTTGTGATTCTAACATAACTGGAGAATGAAGGGATGGGGAAGGGTGCATCATGGTATTTTTCTCTTCAATTCATTTGGTAACAGAGCAAGTGCGTTAAAGAGAACAACTAGTCACAGTCAACATTACTTATACAGTAATTAACTTTACTCTGGAACAATAAAAATCTTCTTGGACAGATTTCAACTGTTTGTCATATTGCTGAGATCTTGTGTAAACATTACACTTACATTGTTATTCTGGAAGATGAAAACTGACACCTTGCCAAGTGTTGAATCTAGTTGGTTATATATTATAGGTGTAATATAGTCACTCTTTGTTGGAAAAAATTGTTCTATGATGACCTTGTGATATTGTTTTTTTCTGTCCCTCATTTAAGCTATTCTATGAATGAATGAATGAATGTACACACATACACTCACACAGTATACACACACACATACACATATATGAATTTTTATGATAATAGTAAAATCTAATACAAACTACACTTAAAGAAAGAAAAGAGAATAGAAAGGAGTAAAAAGTGCAAGAAAAAAGAGAGGAGAAAGAGAAAAGTAAGAATATAATAAAGAAAGAGAAAAGAAATATATAAAGAAGTGACT
Organism: Python bivittatus; assembly: GCF_059951505.1. Taxonomy (NCBI): domain Eukaryota; kingdom Metazoa; phylum Chordata; class Lepidosauria; order Squamata; family Pythonidae; genus Python; species Python bivittatus. Next base: position 28,090,102 of record NW_028277035.1, read on the forward strand.
TTCAACCTTCATTACAAGTATAAACAAATTTAGTGACTCTTCACCCTTTCTAAGGTAACAAACAATTATCTCTTCATCCCATATCCCATCCCTTATCTATAAAAAAATCCATAAAACATAATCTTTTCACATCCTGGTGTCAGCAGAAAGTCCATAAAGGGTTGCCAGAGGTAACAACCTATCTTGTTTTAACCTTGATTAAATACTGTAAACCAACTTTATATTTCTTCCTTTTACTTTTAACAGTCTTAATCTTTAGTTCTTTCAAATATTGTCGTAGGATTTGATTTCTCTTCATTTCTTCTTTGTCCCATTGCACAGAGTTCTTCAAGACTTTAACAAGCCTCTTTTGAAATCTAGTAGGAAAAAATTATCCAGGTCACTCTCTTGGTTTGTCATTTGTGTTTCCCTTTAAAATTTTAAAACCAGTTTCTTTTGTAGATCCAGTGAAACATCCTTTTCTAAGTCATTCTCTTGGCCTGTCAGTTGTAAATCCTCTTTTGATATTATCTCTATCTTGTCAGATAAAATTTGTTCTACATCTGTCATTCCTTCAATGACAACTTTTGGACATAGTCTATCCATAGAAACAGAAATCATTACTGTTATTGTTAATATTGTGGCTACTATTTTCTGATTCCATTCTTCAAAAGTCTCCTTCAGTATTGTTATAATGTTTTGTAACATTTTACAGGTTTGTGAATCTTTTATGTACCTGAAAACTTTAGTCCCCTCTAGCGTCCAGTTTTTGAAATCATGAAATTGCTTATATTTGTTTTGTCTTGTAAAAACAAAAACAGAATCTATTTCCTATGAGAAGCGGTTTGTTCTCTATGATTAATTCCAGAATCTTATTGTAAATGTTTCAATATTCCAACTTTATCTGGACTCTTAGTCTATTTATAACTTTCTAAGATCAAAATCTTATTTAGCTTTTTGTTTATTTCTGATTCTTTAAATCCTTAAGCTTATGATTAAAATTTTCTTTCATTCAGGATTGAAGGCAGACTCATCCAACATTTTCAAACTTGTCATTCCAAAGGTCTCTAATAGGTTAGAAGTAGTTAATGAGCAATTTCTGAAAGTGATTAGAAAGTGAAGTTGGCGAACTTAGTGTCCTTTAAAAGGCTCCACTGCAGTTGCAAGCAAGTTGGCTAATCTCATCATATCCTGGTGCTCAAACCTATCGAAAACCACTGTCCTGCAGTCTCCTCATGAGAAGCAGCCATCCGGAGCACATGTGGGCAATCTCCCATCTTATCTGGAGAGGTTCCAAGGAACTGGCCTACTCACCGATTCCTTGGTCTTTACTGCAGTCATCGGCTCCACTTTTGCAGAGCCGTCTTCAGTTTGCCATACCTTCCCCAGAAGCCTAAGCTATCCCATGAATTCTTGATAACATCCCAAAAGTAACTGCTTAAGCTCTGAATCAATACATAGCTTTATCAGTCAGTTTATTATTGACTAGCCATTAGGCCCTATCAGAATACAGAACATATAAAATATAGGACATTAATAAGACCATATTAAGTAGCTTTATCATTAAGTTTTAAGTCCAATGTCAGTTCTTCCTTTTATCTGGCACATATTTATGATGTGCTTGACTAGCATTGTTTAAATAATTAAAATAAGAATCTTCTAGTTTCTGGAAAGGGGTCCCAAAGAACATAACTTACTTCCTTCTTTCCTTTCCTTTAACTAAAAGAGAGAGAAATTCCAAAGTTTCTTTCCAACATCAAAACAATACCAACAGAAAAATCCCCAGATAGATATGCTTACTTGGCCCCACACGATATGCTGACAAGAGCTATCAATTCAATGGATTTAAACCCTCCCATCTCTCACTATAATACTTCAAAATTTACATTCTACAGCGGTCCTGGAGCAGATATAATAACTCCATTATCAGACAATGCTTGACCCATTCAGTAAGTACATTGTAGTTGGGAAGGAGATACATATTATTTTATAAGGAGACAAATTTGTCCTTATATGGAGAGATTCTTACTAAATCAAAATATGAACATCCTCACTGGGCTTAGGTTAAAACAGAATAACATATGGTAGTAAGTAATGTACAGACTGAATTTAAACTCTGGTTTTTCTTGTAACTCACAAAAGAAACTGTAATACAAATAAAGTCCATATTTAAGTTCACTGGTAACTGTATTTAAATAAAATAACAACTCTGTGCAATATCCATTTTATTTGCTTTTTGAGCCTCTGAAAACATTGCATGAAAACAGAACAGAGAGAACTGCAAATTCCCTGCAAAAATTAACTCTAATAATGGAGATGGTGAGTTATAGACCAGAATAAAGAAATGAGAAGTCATCAAGTTATAGTTTGGAACAGAAATTCCCAGTTTGGTTGTTGAAGTTTAGCACAAATAAAAAAAGGCCAACTGCTAAAGGAAAATGCAGAACGTCCACAAAGACTAAGAATTTCATCTCTGTTTTTTTAGAAGAGCTGCAAAACCTGTGATGAATGCTTCAGCTTATCCTTCAATGCAAAGCAAAGACGGATACCCTCTTGAGACCCCAACATTTGCAGGGAGGAACCCATAGCTTCAGTCAGAATAGACACAGAGAGAGGAGGGAAGAAGATGATTCTTGCAGGAAATTCATTTTCCTCTCCTAGAACAACCTCGCACTTTCAGCCAAGTATTCTTGGCTGTACATGCTTATTGTTTCAAATATGTATGAGGTAATTCGCAGTAAACTCAGGAAGTTTGTGGTCATAAAGCACTCCTTGCTCTAGATCTCCAGCTGGATAGGGACTGGGTAATGAATTGTTCCTGTCTGATAAATATCCCACTACACAACAGGCAGGGACAGACAGGCCAAAAAAAGAGCAAGCCTTTCTCACAAATGACATGTCCTTCTGCTCGTTGGGTTACCTTTCTTGCCAGCACTGCAGCTATGAGTCAATGCCCAGGCCAATTTATTTATTTATTTATTTGTTTTAAAATGGCCTTATTTGCTCATTCTTCATTCCATGGGAGTAATTATTTAGATACTTTTCCTCAGCAGGCTGTACTCAGGAAAAAGAAGGGACAGGGAAATGAACCCAGATGGACCCAAGCATGTGCGCAATGGAGGAAAAAAGAAACAATAACAAAAATGAGTACAAAGCAACAAACAGGGAGAACATCCGCAACTCAGTGAGAAATTCTTTCCCCAATCCGAAGATAAACTCTTTAGCAATGATATCACACACCGTATGCTCCAATGGTCCTTTTTTTACCAATTCTTGACAAATCTTTGACCCTTGGATTTTATTGGGGAAAGATCTGTGGTTCATTGCTCAAAATGGCTAGGTTTGTGTTTCCGCTCAGATTTCTCAGAAGCTAAGCCCCTTTTCCCTCCCCATCCAGGCAATGAGCAATTAGGTGATTAGCTTTTAAAAAAAGAAATAGCCAACATGGAGAGGTGTGTGTATGTGAGATGCTGGTGGGAAGTCCAGGAGCACAGGTTGGCTTTCAGCTTTGCCTCTGCTACAGAAGGTGATGCCCAAGGCTCTTTAGCAGGTCTATGGAAGGAAGACTTCTATGAGTGGGTTAGCATGAATAAGAGCTTTTCCTCCCATGGAAGCGGATATAGGTCTCAATGTGAACCCAGAGCACAATGGAGCGGGAGTGAGGGTGGTTTTAAAGTTCCATTCTCTTAGTCCCAAACTGCATTGCATTTCTTCATGGCCGCTCTCAGATTGTTTAAAAACATTTATGCAATTAAGCTCACTTTGTTTCTCCCCGAATCTTGAACAAGAATGGAGACGTTCAGTTCTGCTATATGGCATGTGAGCACTGTTATCCAAATATTGGGGCTATAATCTTGCCAGCAGCCCTTACAGTAAATTTGGTGGGATCCTAGTAAACAATGTCCACAGGATGTCATCTAATCCCTTGCTATGATGGGGTAATGGCTATATTGTTCTTATGCGATTTTCTTCAAAAGAAGGATCTACTAGTCTGTAACATTTGGGACAGCTTCAGAACAGATCTAGTGGGAGCAAATGAGCTTCAGGAAACTTTGATAGGGAATTTGATAGGGAATTTTTTCTGTAGGGAGTTTGTCCTACAGATGTGAGAACAATCTTACAAATAGAGAATAGCAATCTACTTTGCACCTTGGAAATGATGAAACATGCACCATTGTGGCATTCCAGCATCATTTTTAAGGCCATGTTATATGTTATTCAAGAGCTGGCCTCTGCCCTGTTCATTTGGCACCTTTCTTGCACAAATGACAGAAGGCAGGGGTGAGCTGCTAGTGCAAAGGTACTTGTTACGGTTGCCAAAGGCCATTTTGGGTATGAAAGCACTCTTTTGAAATGTTCTGTGGGAGGTAATTTTAGTTCACAAATATTTGCGCAACATTTCATAACCATTTCTTATTAGCTCTGTCACGGATCCAGCCTCCTACTTGAAAGTGAAATGCTTAAGCAATTTCATGAAAAAAGGGATATTCTTCAGCTCCCATTCACCAATGTCTTTCCCATGTTCTTCTGAAATATCTCTGCCCATTTGAGGGGCTACATAGTGGTTGACAATGATGTATATAAGGAGCAATATCAGTGGAACAATGCAGGTTGTAGACCAAGGACAATGAGACCATGAGCCTAGGATTCTAAGCTTCACTTCTACTTCAGAGACTCCACAGTCCACATTAAACCATAAGAACAATACATTTAACTCTTCAATATTATAAAGCACTGTTGTGATGGAACACAGAGTACAGCTAAGTTGGTTGGTTGGTTTTAGGAGGAATGTAATCACTATTTTCCTGCTTGTAATAATTAGCAATGTTGTATTAGTCCATTTAAAATGTCATTTTCTAAAAATATCAGGAAAATCATTGGAAGGGTTATCCTAACATCAGCTTCTACCGATTGAACAGGAATAGAATTATTGATGAACCTGAGAGCTATACCAATAGAAATGGTCTAACTCAAACTTGTGCTGAGCTACTTAGAGGTACTGATGTTAGCCTAATGAGCTTCCTGTTTTGATTTTGTACTCTTCCCCAGGCATATAACACAGTCATTTGCAAAATAAAGGAGTAAATTGCTTAGATAGCAACAGTACTGCTATCCGATGAGTGTGTTTAATACATATCCAACATGCACAGCATCAATAACTGGTGATAGTGGCAGTTTCACAGGAAGTTGTGAAAACATCTGTTGGTCTCATAACACTAGCACTGATTCCTGCAGCTATTGTTGTGTTTGTGACTTTTCTCCTAATCAAGCATTGGATTGTGTCTATAGCAGTGTTTCTCAACCTTGGCAAATTTAAGATGTGTGGACTTCAACTCCCAGAATTCCCCAGCCAGCCATGCTGGCTGGGGAATTCTGGGAGTTGAAGTCCACACACCTTAAAGTTGCCAAAGTTGAGAAACACTGATCTATAGCATGTCACTAAAGTACTGGTGGGCATCATAGTGGGATTGCCCTTCCCCTCCCACTGGAAATGTTGGGATTCTCAGCTTCCTTATCACATGGGCTCCAAAGGGATGAGTTCTTATGAATTGTCATTAGATGGGCCCAGTCCTAGCCTACTATCTTTGATTTTAGAGAATAAGGTGTTGGGCTGGCACTGGGAGACTCAGGTCCAAATCTACCATTACCCTCAGAACCTCACTGGGTGACTTCGGGTCAGATGCGCTATCTCTCGCTCATCGAGTTTTTGCTGTGGGATGAGAACGGGAGGAAGGAGTATGATGGACTCCCTTGAGCTCCTGAAGGAAAGGTGGGATAGAAATGTAACAAATAAACAAATACATGAATAAAGTATGTATTGTAACCAATTTTATTTTAGTTTGAGAAATCAGGGCACATTGTTAATTCATAGTCATTTTCCCCTAAGGCTATTTTTCTGTTGTAGGAATACTGAGTTACATAGGACCCAAATTCACTTAAATGTCATTAAGGATCATTGATTCCTATGTCACAGAGTGGTTTTCCCCAAACTGGTACCTTCTGAAAGGATCGGGAAGAATCTCCAAAAGAGTATGAAAAGACTCCACTTTTTACTTGTCTCTCACTATGGAAAAGAACATTCCTTTGTGGCCTTGAGATGTAGGGGCTTGCTTTTTTGGATGTTGCCATGAAGCCTGGTGTGCATTTGTCCTTTAGAGGTTTTGGAAACCTCAGAAACTCATTAGGAACCAACAGTTGGCAAATATACTGAATCACTTTCCTTGAACGATGTTGAGCTACAGCAATCCCTTTCTAAGGGGTCAGGCGCTGTCCTTGCTGTCTTCTGTGCTGCAGCCAGGCAACCACAGAATGCCCTATCACTGCCAGAAAAATATTCAGATTAATGGCTAATGCTCAGATGCTCTCCTGGCTGTAAATCGACTTTATGTAGAATCATGAATTAGTTTTCCTTATTGTCTGAAAAGCAGAGAACCTTTGCTTTCATTATGGCACTCTCAATATCAGTGTCTGGGAGCGTGTGTATATTATTTTGTAATTGATAGCAAAAAGGGGGCAGGGGAAAAGTCCTATTAACAGAGTAATTATGATCTGATCAACTTTGTACATTCCTTTGAGACATGATATGCACCATTGCTTCTTAAAAACAAAGGGGCAGGAGGGTGTATAACTTCCTTGAATAAGCTCTTGGTGTTCAGAGGTCTTGTTGAGAGGATGGTGAGAGAGTGATCATCTGAGCCTTCTGTTTGGATGTTACTGGCAGGCTCTCCTTGCTTCTTTCTATTTTCTTTTCTCTTCTTAAGCACTCTGATCCTTTTTATAGTTTGTGGAGAATATTTGAAAGCCAACCTGTTTGAGAAAACTGTTGCTTTTCCAATCAAGGAAACTGTTCCATGTCTGATGTCCCAGATCTAGCAAGCCAGTCAGAAATTATCAAATGGCCTAATCTACTTTCTTAATGGCCCTAAGTGAAATAATAAAGGCACCTTGTGCCAGTACATAGATGGGATAATTGGGGGAGGAACTTTGGGAAATCCAAAGTTGAATTCAGGCCTCTCATCATGCAGTCAGTTTATCAAATGCTTCAGAGGGCAGTGTTGTGCTGTGCCAAAATAGGAGTTTCTTGCAACCCTTTTTCATGTACAGAATATGACTAGACTGGAATCTTCTTTCTAACTTGGCTAAAGGATAGATTAGAAGATTCCAGGATGACAAGAAGGAAAGGTTTAGAATAGTCTTGAAGAAATGCCAACTCTTACACAAGATAAGAGGAGCACTGGGGATCCTGGGTAGAGTGGGAAACAGAAACAGTTATAGAAGTGATTTCTTATCCGAGACACAGATATAAACATGGAGAGCATCCTTTGATTGCTGAACGATACATGTTCAGCAAATGCCATCTACTTCCCAAGAAGACCAGATCACTATTATAGTTACAGCTGTCTTGATAAATCACTGCAGTGTAGATTACTTAGAAGTTCTAATAGAAAGCTACACTGTGAAAGCTATTGAGATGCTTCAGTGATAAGGGAATAATGATGAAGTCTCCTAGAAGTCAAGCTTGATTCGTGGTACCCATATGGGGGCATCCATGAAACCTTCTTGGTAGCAGGACAAAAGTGGTTTGTCACTGCTTTCTTCGGCAATGTTTTTCAGCTTTCCAATCTAGTGTATAACCCTACTTATCTTCCAAGTCCAGGCAATATTAGCCATATGCCACTGCCTGTTTAGGCATAGGTGCTGACATCATGAATGATTAAATAAAATCATTAAAACATTATATCAAGCACTGAGTAGCCAGGGGCAGCATGTTTTCTGTGGACTCTTAAAGAAGAATACACATTCATTGATTCTAAGACCTTAATTGTCCCTCAATTATGAAAGTTATCCTGTGAATGTTGAACTAAATAAAACAAAAAATCCATCTGTTGGATGTAATTGTACGGGACCCAGACAGATGAAGGAAGGTAGACAGATTTTTCATTGTTATAGGATGAGAAAGAAAGGAAGATCTAGGAAACGTTAATCTGTGATAGACATCTAGCAGGTTACAGAATGCTTTATATGAGGTGTGGCTAGCCTTTTTCACTGAGGTTCCAGGAATAAGGCAACAGTAGCATTTTATCTAGAAACTAAATTGCTGGGTATAGCTTGAAGCCATTGCCCAATCACTCTGAAACAAACAGAAGATAAAATAATATTTTTATTTTGCAATATGCCACCTTTGTGGGCAATGAAGACAAGTCCAAGCTATATATTGTTCCTTTATACTTTTTTCAGTTCATACACAACTTATCCAGAGGACTCTACAGGATAATACAAAAAATAATGGCTTCTCTGCCTGTAATAATGGCTCTGTTATCAATGCCCTTCAGTAGTATAGAATCCAAGGTACTGGCTATTCACCAAATACAACATCTGATGGCCAAGCATTAGGAAAATAAGTTACATCTGGGGCTGTTGTATTGTTATTTCTTAAGGAAGACTTAAGGGAAGACAGGATTACTTAGTATATGTCCCAAATTCAGGTCATTGCTTTTTAAAGCCAGCTTGTATGCCCTTTCATGCCATTAAAATATTAAAAATAATTAGCAACATCTGATGAAATTTCAGAATCAAGAAACATTCTAGTCATCAAGAGCTTTTCAGCCTCCTATATACAACGTTTCTTAGCTTTCTTTGTAAAGATGTAAAGTAAGGTGTAGGAATAAGAAAATACAAGCATATTTTGCCTAATTGATTCATGTTAACCCCACCCCAACATAGACACACAGAAACAGCTAATACAAAATATCTCCATACTGCCCTCATAGATTTTTTTTTTTTAATTGCTGTCCCATTATGTAATCGCTAACTTAGATGGCTTTGAAAGGGATTTGGAAACTTAGTGGAAGATAATCTATCAAAGGATAAGGAACAAATGAAAATATCCAAGCATATTCAGGAGTCTACTTCCTCCAAATGCCCACCCCTAGGGAGCAAGGATAGAAGAAAGCTATTATTTTCAAGACTCGCTTACAGGCTTCCCAGCTACCACTGATTGAAGCAGAATAATAAAGTAATAGATTAAGCTGATCCATCAAGGCTCTTCTTATATCCTTATAGCCAAACATCCCTTTGGTTCAGGTTTTAATATATACTTTATACAACTACACAAACACATAAAGCATACATCAGCAGTAACCATTCTACTCTTTGCCAGTTAGTTGGTTTTGAATAAGATTTTTTGTTCCAAGGGCTGGTCCTCAACATCTCTGTCCCGTTAGCAGAAGGCTATTTTCCCTTCAAAACAGAGCCCCTCCCCTTTGCAACCCTCTCTCTGTCTCTCTCTCTTTCACCCCACTGTGTCTCCATGCATGCAGAGACTGGCACAGTAAGTGACAACCATAATTTTTCCTACTTTATGCCTTAATTATACCATGAGCAAACCTGGCATTTCTGGGCCACTCCAGAGCAACCTTGAACCTGTTCTTCCTGTTTATGTTCCTGCAGTCATGGGACTGAACCAAGCAATGACTGGAGTAAGGATGTCCTCTCCATCCACATAGTTTGGGATGTAGTAAAAGAGTGGCAAGAAATGGAGACTATTAATTTTCTATCAGGAGTGGGTCGTTGCATGGAAAGATGGCATGAGCTACATTCAGTTCTAGCTGTCAAAACCCATTGATTTCTGTAATGTATTTCGACTTTAAAAGCACTCACCTTCACTCAGAATTCTTTAATTCATAAGTGAAGGCCTTAAATAAGAAGTGAAAAACAAAGTGGATGCTGCAAAATCTGAAGTCAGTTTGGTTATATATTATGGAACCGGAAAAGGCATGTGGGTCAGCTGACTTCATTATTTGCTTTTAATGCTATGCGCGTAAGAGGAGCACGCTGAGCTTTACAGCTGCAAAAGTCATATTCAGGCAATGCAGCTTGTGGTTGGATGCAGCAACCTGCTCTTTCTGTTAATGAAAGTTCAGGATGTTTCCAGTAGGAGATTGTGAAGTGTTTGAGTTTTCATTAAGAAAGCTTGGTCAATGTTCATGCAATGCAAATAATGCCTTACAAGCTAAAGCCAAAATATGAACAAAGCATTTCATAGCACAAGACTGTTCAGGTTATAGATTTTTAAAAATCTCTTTTACCATTCTTGCAGTCATCAGGAAATCATTAACTTTATTATCACAAAAACACCGCCTCTTGATTGGCCTATTAATAGTCAGAAGAAAGTCTGATTGTCAGATGAATATACGGTTTGATAAAGATCTCCATTTGTTTGGTTCTGCTATAGCAATTTTCTCTGGGATAGGACTTCCTTTCCTTTTGCCCCTCAATAACCATACAGTAACTAAATTGACACTTTCAAGGAAAGCCCAGAAGCTGAACATTTCATCTTCATACCACATCCCTCAGGCGCTTCTTTCAACAATGAAACTCAAGACAGAAACCTTCTCTCTCTCTCTCTCTCTCTCTTCTCCCCCACCCCCCAACACATGCACATATTCCATTATGGGTTAGATTTATATGCCCTCTATCCAACTGGAACTCAAGGCCAGATGCACAGCACACCCTCTGCTCTCCATTTATTTTCTCCGCATCAACCCTACAAAATAGATTGGGGTGAGAGTTAGCATCTGGATCAAAGTCTGTCTTGAAGCTTCCATAGTTGAAAATAGACTTAAGTTGAGGTTTCCCCAGTCCTAGTTCAGCACCATAATGACTTTATCATGCTGGCATAGAACTAAGATGCTATGGATTAGTCTTTGCCCCCTTCCCTTGAAAACCTTTAGTCCCTGCCTCATGAAAATAGCTACATCATCTGTTTTCCTTGGCTCAATAGATCATTCCCACCCTTTCTGTTGAGGACATTTTGCACATTGGTAGAGAAAGCATGTGCTTTGCCAGAGTGCTATGGCCCCACATTTGTACAATTACCATTAATGCTGGTTTCCTTGTGACAAAACTCCTATGCCTTTAACACTTGCACAGTAGGAAAACACGGTGATGGAAAATGAGCACCCTGTACCACAAAATATTAATTAGGGTTCCTTCCCACAATATCTGTGAAATTGTGACAATTAATGCTTATGCCATCTTATACTAGAACAGAACTACCTTTTAATTTATTTATATATACACACAGACCCACACAGGGGTGTCTGTGGGGCAGGATGTCAAAAAAAAAACAAAAAAAACCACCCAAGATGGCAGGCACAACTATGTGAATGAAGCCTCACCTCTTTTTTATGGGCAGGTGACATGTTAAAAAGGGACAGGGCTTTAGTCACACAGTTGTGCTTGCCATCTTGAGTTTTTCTCAACCTTTGTGGACACCCACGCACATTTTCTTGAAAGGTTCCTTACATATTTTTCCGTTCCCTATGCGTGTATCTTTTTCTGGATCAAACTTTCATGATTAAATATTTCAGGAGTTGAGCCCTCCTTTTAGGCTGAATGAAGCAGCCAGATCAACTGGAGGACACTGGAGGTAAAACGGTGTTTCCTATGATTTCCCCATCACCTCTTTCCATTCTTCCATTGGTGATGCTGGGCTGGTTGACTAGTGTCTTTTCGAAACATCCTGGAGAATGCTGTGGGAAAGGCCTGTGACTGAGTGAGTTGGTGGACCACCATAAAAGGCAACAGGCCTCGCTTTACACCCATGCCCCATTCCTGCAATTTCGGACGAATTTGATGATGCAGCAGGCAGGCAGTGGGTAGACCTGCCAACACCTGGCAGCACTAGGTTCAAGGACAGAGCTGTGAGTGTCATGCAGCCTGTACTTCACTGATGTTACCTTATCTTGCCATTCTTGGGTATGATGATTCTTGGTGTTCTGTTGCAAGTGGTAAAGCAAAATGCCAAACCGATTTGCTTCCAAGTGTGTAATAGGAGAGTGGCTAGAAATGAACACTAAAAATTGAACCCACCCCCCAAATCACTTTTTCTCCTATAAACCAACTGTGAAGCATGACAAAAGACTAGCATTCAAAATGCACACCATCTCCTCCACCCATAAATTCCACCGGCATTCATGATTAATAGACAAGAGAAGTCAAGGAGAATATGGTTTTCACCATGCTTGATCTCATTCTTCTTTCTCTCTCAGAACACTTTCATTTCTCCATTTCTTACTGATTTTCTCTTTCCCTCCCCCCCTCCCTCCCCCCCTTTCCTCTTCTTTATCTTCCCAAGACTTCATTATCACAAATATACCATAATGTGAGAATATGTTTTTGTATACCATAGATTTTTACACTGGGATTTCTTCCTAAAGATGATGCTAACAGGAGGAAGGATTGTTCTTGCAAACTCTTGACCATTGAAAAAATCCCATCCCCCTCAATGAACACAGGCTCTCTAGATAGAAATTTTCTGCTATCTCTGAATACCACTGGCCTCCGGGCTGAGACAAAGGAATATCTCTCTTCAAAAATATGTTCTGCAATAAGCAAGCAGGCTTCCAATTTCATCACACAATTCCATCTGGTTTTCCACAGGCATCTTTCAGGACTGGTAAAGGAATGTGGTCAGATATCAGCACTTTCAACTGCTTTTACCAGAGATTGATTTCAGCTGGCTAAGAGTTATTATATCCTGTAGAAAGTCTGGATCTCTCTCCTCAGTGTAGAAAGTTATTAAGACGATTTTCATAAGCCTGTTGTGTCCAGAAATCCAATGTTTTCCTGCAAAGTGTTGTCTGACGACAACGCCATTATACTCCCATGACTGCTTAGCACAATTACAGTAGCACAGCATGTAAACAATGGGTTTCAGAACCACACTTTTAAAGCTCCTTTCATCAGACTGCAACTTTTTATTCTCAGTGAAGTAATAGCTTCAGAAGAGGGCTTTCTTCAGGAACAGTAAGGGAGGAATGAGTTAAATTCCCCTCTCATGTCGGTCCAGGTTCTGTTAATTATCAGTCCCCTCCGCAGCAGATGCTATTGCATTTTTAGAATCTGAAAATAAGATATAAGCCCATATATAACAACACAATGTGGCCCTGAGTTTCCTAAGCCTATTAATTAAAGTCAGTGCTCTGTTATATTCATTGACTTGCAGCAATATTCCTTGTAGCCAGTCTGGAGGTCAGCCCAACACTGCTGTCACTGCAGCTGTGTGTGCACCAGGATGTTTCGGTTGCAATCTGATGGTTAATAAATAATCACACAAAACCAGAATGTTACATAAAATATTATGCCTTGGAGAACAAACCTTATTGCACCCCAACAAAACATGAACTCAAAACACTGCAATGACTGATGCCACAATATCAGGAAAAAAACAACTACCAGGGCCAGACCTCCCATCCACACGCACACGCGTGTGTGTGCACGCAGACACACATACACACACACACACACACACACAGAAACACAATGAAGCTGGATTCTCCAGTATTAGATGTAGATTTTGGATGTCATTCAAGTGTAGTAAGCCATTAGGTGCGTTTGTTTTAACCATTGTTGTACCTATTCTTCCTTTCTAGCATCAGATGTCACGGCAAAGTAGAAAGGGGAGGCCATTAGGCTCTTTTATAAACTTTTAGCCAGCCACTAGTAGAAACAGGTTGTTGGGCCAAAGAGCTCTTTGTATTGATTCTTTAGCCTGGTTCTTATGTTCATTTTCACTGAATTAACAGTGGCCATACTAAAAAAAAACTTCTAGCATTCCGAGTAGCTGCCATTCCTTCCCCCCTGCTAAAGCTAGTGTCTGGGGATACATTGCCCCCATCTCATGGCATCACTAAGACTGAACATCCAGAAGAAACAGTCAGAGGTAAGCACGCCATCAGTAAAAGACAGGCACCAGGAACAAACGCCCGTAAGCAGTACAATACATATGTACAAAGCAGTCACATGCCAGAAGGAACAGGCCTGCTGGAATAGAGGGCAAGGTGTGCGCAGAGCCACCATCGCTGAGCTCTGGGAAGAAAACAAACAACATCATATGCACTCCACACCAGCCTCATACTGGGCAAGAGGTCCAAGACATTCCACAAGGAGCAACACAACTGTAGTCACAACAGAGTTCCTTCTGTAACTCATTTCCTGCTCTTACAAATATTATGGTGAAGTTGCTTAGGGATGAGAGAGAGAAAATGAAAAATAACCAGCTTAACAACATCATGTACAAGTGATAGGTCATCAGGAACATATTCAGTGTTGGCCAACAATGTTGGCTAAGAGGTAGTTAACCAGCTAACCTCAGTCTCTCACAAACCTTGACTTCAGTTGTGTTCATTCCACATCACCTAGTTATGGGTGAGGCCCTCTACAGAGACGTATTTTAAGACACATAATGGTAGAATTTCCCAGCCCGCTGTTTTTCAGCCTCCCATTAGTTTTATCAGTTCCCAGGCACTGGGAAAAACATTAGTGCAACACATACATATATACATACATACATACATACATACATACATACATACGTACAAACACAACTTACTGCCACTACCAAGAGAGGAAAGGGCAAGGAACTCTTGCTCACCTTCCTAGTGGGAGTCTCTTCTTCACCATCATTACTGTCACCATCTGTGGGCATTTCTCTTAAGTCAAGAAGGCCAGCAAATTGCAGTAGTTACTCCTTTTTTTCTAAGAGAGAAGCATCTTCCATTTCTTATCCCCTCTGGACCTGGAATAGTTAGGTGAGCAAGCAGGTGACAACAGGAAGGAAGTGAAGCAGGAGCATGTAGCTTTTGGTCACAGTGTGAGCTGATACCCCCAGCCACGCCAAAATAAAATCCTTACGTCATTAGGATAGCTGGCAGGCGAAGGGACAAAAGCAGAATACTGAAGATTTTTCTTCTTCAACACTGAACATTTCAGCTGTGTGTGTGTGTGTGTGTATAGGTGGTTGAATAGGTATATGACTGATGCTTCCTGTAAATGGTTTGAGGAATTCTCTCACTTTGATTACTTTGTATATTCCAAAATGAGATGAAGCACACAAAACTGAGTTCTGGATTTGAGCCCTGCTCACACGTGGCTCATAGTAAAACCCAACTAAAGTTCCAAATTTTAAGCACTAATTTCCCACAAGAGCAGACTGGATACTCATTCCTTGCCTGCCCCAGAACAATGAAAGGCTGACCAAGTCAGGGTTTTTCTTTTTCTTCTCTTCACAAAGTATTGTGGACCCAATTGGAGGGTGCCATTTCATCATTTCAGCACATTTATCCTTGGGATTAGTTTAGTGTTGTTGGTTTTTTAGTGAACTTTCTCAGGTTCACTTTCCTTTCTTCTCCTGCAATAGTTTTGCTTGTTGTAGATTAAGCAGCTGGAGCCAAATGGATTTGATTTTTCTGTTGATGGTTATTAGGCACAGGAAGTGCCAGAAGGGGTTTGCCTTAAGTTCAAAAATCCATTCCCATTATAGCCACTGGGTCTTTAATTATAGATTGTATGCTGCCTCTGGTTTTCTACTAGCTTTAAAAGAATAGTTCAGAGATATGTACTGACAGCAACCAAAAAAATAATTTTTCAGAAAGCACCAATTGCTGCACTTTTGGCTCATTTTACAGTGGACTCTGGAGATTTTATGGCTTGCTAAACCAAGTCACATTCTTGGATAAGAACAGCAAGGCTCAAAAATAATGTGCTTACTAAAATCTAAGCTCTGTTGAGGCTTAGCAGATGGTTCAGATATTTCCAGCAACGTCCTGAGCTTAAAGGGTGCTTAGTGGAGCCAGAATTGCCAACGCAGGATGTCCTTAGATGGCAGCCTTTTTTCTCAGTTCCACATACCTACTGTTTCATGTTTGTTTTTTTAAACTTTTCATATCAGGAAAGCTTTGTGCCGAGATGGCACAGGTCATTAACAACCCAGGAGCTTAAAAGTATCCATTATCTGAGCACCACCACCTCTGCAATAATTTTCTCTCATCACTTGAGGACAGAATCAGGAAGATACTGTGCAGAGACTAGGCAGCTAGTTTTTCAGATTTTATAGCAAGGCCATGGAAATCCATAGTAACACTACCAGCTGGCTGGTTAACAATGTCTCCCTACCTTTTCATCCCTTTTGTCCAGATTTTTCTAGACTTGATTCCCACCCTTCTGATAACTGCCTTATTCCTATTCCATTGCTCATCATCATAGTATCAAGCCAGATAAAACCTCCTTTAAATCAACTCCTGATGACTTCATAGACTCATCTGTACAATGTTATTGGCTAAGAATGGAAAACTGGTGCTTTATTCCAGGATATTTTTCAGCTTCCCAGTTTAAGTCTACAACCCTTGTATTCCCCTATCTTAGCTTCTAAGCCTAGACAAGATTGGCCAGATGCTGCCACTTGCTGCAAACTTCTTGACTATTATCAGAAATATCCCTTCTCTTTTCAGTGTGCTGGGGATTTAGGGGGCATTTAAAACATTTACTTCTTTCTGCATTTCTTTAGGAAAACTCATCCTACATGTTGCAAAGCATAGATCCTCATTAACACAAGCTCTCCTATAAAGAGGGTTACACAAGGAAAATGGTTTCCAAAATGTGTTTTCATTAGTACCTTCCTAATAAAGGAAAAACATCCAGAGGAAGAACATCAAGACCTGGACACCAATAAACCAGTATGGTGCAGCTGTTATGATGCTGGACTAAAAATGTGGAGACCCAGATTCTGATTCACCCTCAGCCACATAAGCTCACTGGTTGACTTTGGGTCAACCAACCAACTTCTTTCAATTCAATAGAGAAAAATATGTCTTACACTGTGTGTAGATACATGCACATTCCAAATGAACATACTACTTCTTGAGACACTTTCCCTCATTCCAGACTTCTCCCTTTCTGACTTCAACAGCAGATCCAGAAGTCTAGCTTGAAAAATAACTATGCAGAAATAAAAATAACATGGTGATGAGATATCCAGGGGTGCATGCTTTATTCAGCTGTCACTGGTTTTAGAAAAATCGATCTTTTTTCCTGGCTTAATAAGGCAGAAGCAAATATGACAACACTCTATTTGCAACAAAGGATGCAGCCTCTTAGTTCAATGAGGCTGGATGAGCAACATTACCCTGATGGGACTGAGCCACGTAGGCTTGGATCCTTGAGACATAAAAATTTAACTTTCACTTATTAAAATAAATCATAAGTGTAGCCAAAGTTGGGGTATAATCAGAGATATAGATAAGCAAGTGAGTTGCCTTGCAAAGATCTACTGGCAAGACTAGGGGGAGAGATATTGTAGAAAATAGTCACAGTGTAATCCAAGCTGCTACCTGGTGCTCAGATAAGAATCACAGCTAATGATTCCAAGGTTATTCAACACAAATAGAAGCAACATAAAAAGGCATGTTGACAGCTCAGCAGCGTCAGAGCAGGAAGTCATGTCCCCAACAGGAGTTAATCTACAGTCAATCAATAGTCAAAGTCACTGTATCAAGACAACATGAACCAGAGGTAGGGGTAGGGCAATAGTAAACTATAATCCACTCCAATTCTGTAGACATCTACACAAAAGTCAGTCATGTTGAGTTCACAGGGACTTGCTCCCAGGTAAATGCATACTGAATTGCAGCCAAAGCCTCCCAGCAACTCAGGCTTAATTAATCCTCTGATCAAAAATCCCAAAGAAGGGTTGGCAGCCGACCACCAATGCTTTCCAATTCAAACTCTAGAAGCAAATGTATTGAAAGTCTGCAGCCTAATTGTGATTTTTACTTGGTAAGCAAAGAAATTGGATGATGCTTCAGAACAAAATATTTATTTTAGAAGATGGGATAAGTTCATTTCCTGCCATCAATTTTAAACCTCTGGACACCAGCTGTTTCCTCCCAGTTTTGATTACTGAGTAGCTGTTTCCCAACAGTAGCATTTGGTATAGGTGTTTTGTATAGCAAAGTCAATGCAGGTATCTTTCTGCACTTTCCTAAATGCAACATTTAAGCTAACTAGATCCAGGGAAATGTAAATAAAAGTTCTTGAGAAAGCCACACCTGTCTAGTTACACAAAACATCATTTTCCTCTACCTCACCTGGAAGTTGTTTGCTGCAGAGGATAACCTAAGTTGCACCATTGTCACCCCACTGAAATTCTAAACTTTGCACCATCAGTGCAAGGTAAACATATGGCTGATTGGTAGGTGCAAATAAACACGGTTAAGAGATAAGCTGCTGATACTATGTTCCTGTTGCTTCCGGCAGGTCTATTTAAACATGATTAAGCTAACCCACAAAAGTTTCTTTGTGCATCTGCATCAGTGCCTATTACTCCCCATTCCCATTTTGCTCTAAATTAGGCCAATATGATTTTCGTAAAGTTTGATGCACCAGTCACACTTCACCAGCTTTTGTTGTAGTCAACACCTGATGTCTAAATTTCCTAAGATCTGGGGAGATGCAGCTATCTTTAATAGCTATGAAACTGAGTATATAGTTTACCTATAGCAGCATTGGTCTTTCAGAAAAACTCTTACCGTAACTAGAACCCATCATGGCTTTAAAAAGCACAGGATTCTAGAGGAAAATTTTACCCAATACATAGCAAGTTAAGAACAAATCACTAGATAGCTTTTCAGGGTTACCAAGGAAAATATAAATATAGTATCTTAAGAAAGGTAATCTACAACTACTGCATGACTGGATAATTTACATTATTACTGTTTTAAAGTGCAAAAGTTGCATCTGGGTTGTTGTACTTCAGAACAACAAGCAGGGGACTCTCATAATGAATAAAGCACCATATCTAAGGCAAGACTGGGGACAAGATCCAGAAACAAGGGCTAGATATTTTCCCAGGCTCCCTGCATTTGGTTAATAATGGCATGGGAGTGGGCACCAAAAATCTATCCCATCATTCCCCCCAGATGTCATTCAGCTCTCGGAGGAATTGCCTCAAGGCACTAGGAGGGCCAAGTTGAAATATCCAAATATCTCTATCATTAGGGTATGCCTAAGCCTATTAATTTCATACTGGATCAACATAATTTATAGTTAATCTTATTCACTCTTCCTTTTATTTCCTCAGTGTAAATTCAGAGGGAATCTTCTCTACTAAAGGTGTGTGTGACCTGTCCCCAGTGACCCTAGATCCTGGTCAGAGTGTCCATTGTTCTCTGGGGGATATGTTGAGTGGGGAAAAAGGTAAGGGGATATTGAAGAATTGGGGGAGGCATCTGTGAGAGAAAAGCATGACCCTGTTCGCTTGGTTTTCATCTCCTTGCATTATTGGCTTCAGCCCTGCCCTCCCACCAGCATGTGGCTCCCATCAAATGATCTCTAAACATGTGTGGCTCTTGAGAGAAACAATCCCCACCCCTATTCTAAATAAAAACAAGTCAGAATAAAACAACCTTGTTCATCCATCCCCCAAACACGCACTCAAAATCTCATTGCCAGTTCCACAGATAGAACTTTGCATTGAGGAGGCCAGTTCTCCAACAGCTCAAACCTTTCTCTTTCTAGCCATATTCTTCCTGCCCCCCAAAGTTTCAAATGACAAATTTTTGTATTAAAACTTGCTAATTTAAAATTTAAATATCAGGTACTGGTAGTTCTCATGTATGTTCTTTTCTACAAGCAGTTTTATGGACAAAGATCAAGTTTGGATTATTACATCATATGGAGAACGAGAATAGTTAAACTTCTGCCCTATCCATTTAGAAGTTGCTTTGCTTTCAGTGGCACTTACAATTACACTTAGAAAGCCAGCTGGCATCTCTTGTTAATGTGATTTCATTGTTTATTACAAAACAGACATGTTCTAAAAACAACAAACATTTTGCTTACATATTTCTTAGTGATGACATGTAATTTACAGGAAAGTTCTATGTGTCTATCTAATATGTGTCTACCTTAATTCCCCTCCCATCAAGGAACTGGCTATAGGACTGCAGGCTATGGCAGACTGAGTAAGGTTTGAAAAACTGTAAGATAGCTCAGGTGACGTGACTGGTATTAAAAATGATCCTGCCACTCATGGCAATTATTACTCAAGAAATTTTCCACAGCTCTCTGAAGGCATGCACTTTTTTCTCAAAACTCAAGCAATGGGATTCACAACTCTCTGCAACTGCAAACACTGCTGTCCCAAAATACCTCCACAAAAGATTCAAATATCACTGTTACCAGGCATGTTGGTCTAAACAACTCAGGAAATGAAGAGAGGATTTGACACCTCTTTGGAAACAAATGCATCTCTACTGAAGGTGATGTTATTAATCCCTGGTGATACCTTTTTAAAGGAAAGAAGGCATTTGGGGAGTTGTTTTTGTAAATTATTGTACACCGTTCTACATCACAAAGCAAATTAAAAACACACATATAATTTAAAATACAAGAGACCTAGTATTTTTACATGGTCAGCATTTTTCTCTAGTGTGAGGGGCAAGTTTTTCTCACCTATATAGTCTGTTGCAAAGCACTAGATATAGTAAGATTTATTATAATTTTTGACAAAACAAGAAGCTTTAAAGAGGTGCAATAAATTGAAGTAGCATATTAGCAAGTGAGCTATGCCAAGCCAGTTACAATAAACTTTGCTCACCATATCCCTTATATGTTTCATGTACTCCAAAAGAAATACTACACATTCTTGCTGCGTTACAAGAATTCAGTGAAATTCATTATGTCAGTGCCTTCCATAGTAAAGAGGTGGAGAACCTGAGGCCCTGAAGTTGCATAAGGCCTCAAATGTCCCTCTTTTTTTGCTCCCCCCGCACAAGTTAACTCTGACCAGAGTTGCTAAAGTCTGGCATCATTTCTGCCATTTTGGGATGGGGAACTGAAGCTCCAGTGAAAGCCCTAAGAGAGTTTTGTTAAAAGAAGACAACACAATCCCCCTAAAAAATCCATGTGTACCCACTATACACCATCATCCTACTATTCGAATCCCTAGCCGCTTGAAAACTACTACATGCAAGCCACATCCATCAAACATTGCCACTGATTGTACCTGTAACCATCTATGTGCCCATGTACAGTTCAAGCATGAGAAATAGTTATATTCTGCCCTATGGGATCCCTCCCAGCATAAACATTATGCCTAGACTGGACTTGGCTGAGTCACATTTTTTTTAAGCTTAATAAAAATAATGAAGCCTATATTCTTTAGGAGACATTATCCAGGCAATGCCATTAAGCAAATGTTTGAGATCAAAACAGTTATTTGGTCTGTCAGTGGCCTTAGAATAAATTGAGACCTGCAACAAAATGGTGCCATATCTTCTTCCATCCTTCCCATTTGCCATCCAACAGTTAATGTTCTATGGAGAGGGAGCATGCTTTAATTGGGCTGTTTTAGGATTTCCCCCTTAAGGTCTCCTTGTGAACACTGGTGTATAGCAAAATGAAAACCCTACTAATATAAGTGACATTTATTAACATTCTGCTATATTTACAGTTTTAACATAATAGACTCTGAATTACTGCTTTGCAGAAATCACAGAAACATACAATAAACTATATTTAAATGTACCATAAATTAGAAAAACAAGAAATGTAATTAGTAAAGGGACTACCTTAAGAACCCTAAAATCATCAAACATAATGATTGACTTTCTGATTTTACACATGGCAGTATCAAATTATTTGAATTTTACATTACCAACATATACTGCAAGGATCCCAAGCCAAAATGGATATAGTACAATTGTATAAAAGACTGATCATATATTACCAAAAATTAATACATATCTCTACCATCTTCTTAGCAATATTCTCACACTGTTATTCTTTAAAAACATTCAGATTGTGCATGTACGCTTTACTTCCAAGTTGTTATCATTTTATTTAATAACAGATACATATTATGTGCAGAAATACAGTCAAAACAAGTTTCTAGCTCCAAGAACACCCCTTCACAATGGCCAGCATTTTTACGGTATCTTACACTAAGAGAGTATACTCCAAGCTCATTTTAAGGGGGGGAAAAAAAAAGAACAAGACTGACCCCTTCTGGCTACAGGGCAATAGCTCATGCTATTTAAAAGACTACAAATACTATATAAGGCATTATTAGTAACATCACAGACTTGATTGCAAGAGCTGTTTCAAACATTAGCCACTAATGATTTCATGATTACAGGAGTTTGCATTGTGCTATTAAAATTTTACATCTAAAAACAAATAGAAAGAAATGCTTCTTTTTTTCCAATAGGACTTTATTTATTTTAAGCAGGTGATTACTTTTTTTTCTTTTGTGTGTGTGTTCAGAGTCTTGATTCACTTCCTGCAGATGTCCATGTATTACTTGAGGGAGGATTCATTAAAGCAGGAAAATGTTGCCAGAAGACTTCAGTCTGAAAAGAGCAAAATGTCAGCAAAGAGAAGGATGGTCACAAAACAAGTTAAAAGATATTGAGAAAACATTTTACATACATAAATGGAGATGGAATAACAATTCACAAGTGTTTGTCTCCTTGACTGCTTCTACATACTTCACTCTGTTGTTGCCTTTTATTTTGATAGCTGAATCAATCTGTGTTTGATGCAATCTGTGTTTGATAATGTCAAGTTTTTGAAGAATGAAACAGAAGACACTGGGCCAAACCCATTCTATCTTCTTCAAAACAGTTTAGACAAATTGTATTTAAAACAGCAATAACATCAGACCCCTGGAATATATTAAAATAGATGCTGGAGGATCACAAATGAGGGTGGGGGGAGGCTGTAGGCTGCCTTCCTCTGGTTTAGTATAATGTGTGAATCAGGTCAATAAATAACTTTGATATCTGGTGTACAGCCTGCAAGCACAGTATGAAAACCTGATTTTTATTTACACATATTGTAATTGTAATTCACATGTCACTGAAAGAATACTGAAAATAAAAAAACAATAAAATGCAATTAATAACTACAGTTTAGTTAATAACATTTAACTAACCATAATAGTAAAAATTGCATTAGCTCCATGCACACTAACTGCAAAACTGGCCTAGGACAATACTTGTGAGAGGAGCTTCAAACCAGGAGGCTCTGCACATTAGCATTTGAAAGCATCCTTTTTGGACTGCTTTTCTGTACATATAGAAATAGTTTCAGCTTTCATTATGAATACTGCTGCTTGTTGGATGATACTGCTGTTGCTTTGTAAGTTGCATAAATTTGCTCAACTGAAGCAGCAGGCAAGCACCTCCAATAAATACATACGTACATTTTGTTGCTTGCTGATTTTTTATTCGGCAGGCTAGAAAATTCCAAAACGTATTCAATTTACAGGCACTCTCTAGCTTATGCAAGAGTTCCAATTCAGGAACCCTGAAAAACCCACTTTTTGCATACATCAGATTATACACCGTGCACATGCAAAAATATGTGGCTGCCATTTCTGAACCTTCATGTGTAGTATTAGAATTATTTAAGTCAACCTAAAATAACCAAAGGATTGCCTGTATTTATTCATTTGGGGCTGGCTTAATTTATAAATAAAACATTGCTTGAACCATGTAGCATTTTAAAATGCCTAACGGTAACATTCTTAACAAAAATCTCATTTTTTTGTGTGGCACAACAGTGCCCCCTAAAGCATGTGATAAGCTGATTCCATGGTGAGAAGCCTAAATAAATAAAACTCAGTTTTTGTTTCCCCAAAAAGCCTCTTCCATGCAATCCCATTTATGCAATAGGACAATAGGCAAAACCTAGACTGCATCTTTATCACTCTACCAAGTTATTAGGAAGGTGGGTGTTACTGGCTGGCTAGACTCAAGATCAGAGAAGGACTTTTTTTTTTTTTTTGGATTGGGCAAAGCAACAGTCTACGCCGAAAGGCTGGCTTTCAGTCTTGTTCCACATACTACAAAATTGATCAAGAAGAGAATAAAGGAAATGAGAAGTGTCTTCCTAACAACATCCAAATAGCTGATATCTCTCCAAACATTCTCCCGCAATGAAATTGGGACATGTGTTGAAACTCATGAGCTTATTCAAGGAGCTTTTAAATAGCTAGCCTGACTAGGCTGATTGTACTGATTTTGCATGAAATTCTGTTTGTGATTGGTAACTTCTCTTGTTTTTCCTATATTTCCTTTTTCCCAAGAAACTTCTTTTGAGACTGGATTTCTTTCATTTATTAAGGGTATTTCTCTTTAGAGCCTTTCCCACATGCAAGATTGCTGCTACATAGCTACCCCTTGTGTTTCACAACTGGCACAAGTTTGTTAAGTTCTCTATTTTGGGGGCTTCAGGCCCCTGGATCCAAAATACCTTCCTTTCTATTTCTATTTTCTTAGAGCCTTAGGGGTGAAGGGAGAAGTTCTTGGTACAATGCTCAAGAATTTTTCAGCAAGTTAGATAGAGTGAGTTGGCAGGTTCAGCTGACTTGGTAGCAGCCTATCATGAATACATTTTATTGGAACCTTTGAAGAATGGGTCTTCCAATGAAATTTTAATTTAATATTCCCCCTAGTTTGTAACAGCATTATACTGTTTTAACTACTAGCCGTTAACTTTAACCCAGGTAAATTAAAGATTTTCTGTGGAATATGTTAATTTGTGTTGCATAATAATTTTTAAAATAACTATATGGTCCTCAAAAGGATGAAACAGGATGGCATGCTGACTCTTCAATCCAATTTAATGTAACTAAAATTACAAGAAGCAGTTTCCAAACAAAAGTGAAATGCTTGTTATATCTTGCTTCTTCAGCATAAAAAAATCCCTTGGGCTGCTAATTATCAATTCAAATAGCAAATACCCATTTATTTATATTCACTGAATTAAATGTACAGCGGTGGGGGAGAAGTTGATATTTAGCCTCCATCTCCTGACCAAATTAAGATAAGAACAAAAACTGAACTTCCACTTCTTAGTTGGAAGAATATTTGGCCTTGAGTGGTTTACTATTATTTAAGAACCATAAACCACAGAAAAATAAGATTTGGTGAGAGATATAAACACTTTTTGAGGTGGTAATACATTTCAAATTCCACAAGAAATTATTAAATTCATTTTATCAGACTAAATATTAGTGACATGAACAACTAAAATAAAAACTGCTGTTATCTGGATACCAATCAGTATACAACTTAAACAGGACACTTCCGGTGGGGACAAAGGTAGCTTAGTCATCTCTGTGAGAGGGGAGACGGCACTGAAGCTGGATTGGTGACTGGCAGCAAGTGCCCAGCCCAACTTGCTCCAGATTAAGGAGGAAGCAAGAAATCAACCCATTCGATCTCCAGGATGGCGGTTCCTCGTAAGCTAATCACAGAAACGTTTGTGAACAGCTTACGAGCAAGCAGCTGGGAGGTGGGGGATCCATCTTTGTTCTCAACTGTGGTGCAGCCTAAATATGGACACTAGAGCCAGCCAAACCCTATTTCTAAATCACTTTGGAATATAACTATTTTTCAACATAAGAGAGACCTTCTTTCGCAAGTAATTCTCTTGATGTTTTTTCATTATTTCTGGGACTATATAACTTTAAAAGAAGAATTAGAGTTTTATTGTAATTTGAATTATTTGCAAAAAGCTGGAGGATAAGGAGAATACAAAAAAGATATAAAAGCTACTTATGGTGAAAGGGGAAGATTTATTTGTTAAAAGTTTAATTTTACAAAATTGTATCTATATTAATTGGATTTGATTTTTCTACGGGAATTTTCTTTTTCTCTCTTTATCTTTCTTTTGCTTTCTTTGTTTTTTCGCACTTTTGACCTTGGTCATTTTTTTTCTAATTTTTCTTTCTTTCTCTTATTTTCTTCCTTCAGTATTAGTTTTTGTTAGTTTTTACTGTTTCTATTTTAAAATTTAAGTTATTTTTTTTAAAAGAAGTATACAACTTAAGCAAGGACATTTTATTCAGAAATACTGTTCATGTCACTCTTTAATCCCATGTCCATGTGCTCTGTTATTTATTTATTTATTTATTTATTTATTTATTTATTTATTTGATTTCTATGGCCGCCCATCTCAACAAGTGACTCTGGGCAGTGTACAATCAATTATATACAGTTTGTCCTGGTTTTTGTAGTTAATTGTCTTGAATGGGTAGAAAAGCCTTTGATACTTCAGGCCCTGTGATAGACTCCTACCCCCTATATGAAGGAGTGACCTCACAGCTCCAGATGCTTTACAATGGATCAGAAATTTCTTTCCCAGTTGTGCTCTTGAGTATAACAGAATATCTGTGTCTAGTAAGAAAGAAAAACACCCTGAAAACTACGTATCTTTTCAATCAAGACTATTAATTCTTGCCAGCAGAGAGATTACTAACTCTAAACATGAAAAATTCACCAAATACTACACGCATATATCCCAAACTAAACATATACACACATGCCAAAAATGAAAAACTCATTCAAACAATCAGGCAGAGATTAAGCCACAAAATAATCAAACCTTCTCATTTACTCCCTAGTTCAAGCAGTATCAATGTACATAATTGTTCTCAGATGCAGTCACATTTTCTGAGTTTTCTTCAAAATCACAGAAGCTTTGAGATTAATCATCCTCACCACAAATGAAAGCTTCCTGAGTTTATATTAAGTACCCTACAAAGACCAGTCATGGTAAGCTTTCTATTAAAACTTTTTTTAAAAGCTGGCGAAGATGTAACTAGTTAAGGCATTAGGAGCTATCTTACACTGAAAACTGCCCACTATTCTTAATTTTTAAAAATTCTTCGTTGTTATTTCCACACAGACTACCTAATTCCACTTAATGCCCCTTTATTAGAAACACAGAGATAATCACTTACAAATCAAAGTTTAAGAGAGGGTTTGGCTGTATGTAGGGTAACCAAAGGCCTCTAAACACAGAAGAAAGATGAAGCATATGATCCTACCCGTGTTTATTTTGAAGCAAGTTCCACATAATTCAGGCAGGCTCTCTTTGGGGTCAGTGCATCTCGATCATATTGCAACACAAATAACACTAGAGTGTATGTATCATGCCAAACCATGATCTATTTAATCATGGTTTAAAATATATAGTACCTGCAACTGGCTGGGCTCACACAATATTCCAAGCCAAAATCAAACAAACCACATAATGATTATGTTGTGAATATTTAAACCAAACCAACCAGTACTTTTATTTCTGTGCGCCTTGTTACAAGGAGCCAAGCAGCTTCTATCTATAAAAGCTACATTCAGAGAAATAATATAATTACTGATTTCAGCAGAAGCAAAAGAATATGAGTAGCCTGCCAGTCAAACCCATTTTTGACATTAGCACTGAAAGAAACTTAGAAGTCAGGAAGTTTGTAATTCAGTGTGAATTTAAGATCAGGAGGGCTACAGGGAGTGTAAAAATCCCTAATAAAGCATTAAAGAGTTTTTTTAAAAACTTTTTCGAGTTCAAGTGTATTTATGTGGCTAATGCGGTGTTATGATGGTGTTTTTCTTCCCTAAGTGTTCCATACTGCTAAATTAATCTTCATTTTGTGTGTGATCTAATCATGTATCCCATTAACTACTGGAAGGAAAGGCAAACTCTTACAGATTGTGTGGCTGTTGGCTGGCTAAAAAGAAAAATGAGAAAGGAAAATGAAGGCTCAGTTGTAATAGGTACAAATTTAATAACATCTAATTTAAGTTTCATTTTTCAACTACTGTCCTGAATAGATAATCTGCAGGTTTCTCATGGATAACAGTTTCTATGGAAGTATTTTAAGGCATGTTATTTTTGAACGAATATCTATACTCCTTGGGTCTTCTAATTCAGTAGTGAACATCTGTTTGGCAAATGAAGTTGTATGTGTATAGGTCAAGGAAATACATCTCAAATACATTTTCATAAAGCAATTTGGAAGCTTCTTCCAAGAGCCAATAGACTGAATTACAAAAACGTGTTTGTGATCATACAAAAAATACAACAAATGAAACAAATAACATAAATCAACTTTGTAAATAACATAAGGAAAATGTGAAATTTCCTAGTTTTTTCTAACACGTGTATGCGTATACACAAACATACACACACACACACACACACCAGAAATTAGCAAAGTATATTGAAGTATATTACCTTTAGTAAATAAAGAGAACTCTTGTCCTGGGGAGTGTAGAAAATGTTTCGGGCATCTTCCGAACCTTTGCATAATTGATAAATCCTCTGAGAAACAGAAGAAATCCTGTACAAAAAGTAAAAATAGTTTTATATAAACACATTATTTTTCTTTGATCCAAAAAGCACTGTTAAAGCACCTAATAATCAGTTTCTAATTTGTTATGGTTTTCTTTAATTTGTTACATTCCTCAGTGTGATACAAAATCAAATGATGAGCGAGTCAAGTGATTTTCTGCTGATTCAAAGAAAATGACAAAATCTTCAAACTAGGACTGTTGGCAGATAAGCAATTGTCAGGGGTAGGGAAGAGATGAAAAGGGAAAGTGTTTGGCAAGGTAGGAAGCCCTGACTGGGATAGAGTTGTAAGGTGGTCTCAAGGTGGTTTTCTTTTCTCCTTGCCAAAACAATGCAAACTGTCACACAGACATGCAGAATCTCCCTTCAGTTGGGAGCAGGCATGTCTGCCTTTTGATGAAACTAAATAAAGGGCAGATCTCTTAGGCAATGGAGGCTGTTGGACATTTCTGGAGTTGTATTTGTGCTGCGTCGACTGGAGATAATGTGTGTATCAAAGAATAGTTGGGGGAAAAAAATCTGTAGCTGAGAACCCAGCAGGAAAAAACATGGTCAGAGAGAGAGATCTGCAGAGCAGATTGGCTGGTGGAAGACTGCTACATTTGGATGTTAGCAAGGAAAGCTTGACAAAGGTGTTGGAATTTCAAATTCAGGAAAGAGTAAGCTTAGTCCCTAGGCTAAAAGTAAGCCTAAGAAGTAAAAGTCTGGAAGCTTTGTAAAAGCAGCGAGCGCATCAAAGTTATGATAAGGAACACCTACCTGAATCAGGAAAAGAAGAAGCAAGACAGTTAAACCATAAAAAGCCTTGTCTAGAAATTATGTATAGTTTGTTTAGCTAAGGACACTATATGTATTAGAAATAAGCACAAATTATGTTTATAACAGCACTGTAACAGTAAGCATCTCATAGAGAAAATCTATGTGATCACTAGGAGTTGAAAATGACTTGATGGCACATAGTCAATCAAACAGTAAATAACACTATAATTTAGAGAACAGTGTGGGTGTATCTAGAAATGTCCTGTCCTTTCCCCACACTCCAACAGTCTGCGGCTTTTTTTTTTTATTAACATAACAAAGTCATGACTTTTGAGGCTTTACATTACACTTACACAGAGAGAGATAGAGCACTCATATAATCCACTACACTTAAAATTAACTATGGTCAGGGGTCTAATTTCCTTATCATTCCACAGACAATCAAGTTAATCACTCAAAAACAGCTCTTAGCTTCCTTTGCTTGCATACTCTAGCAACTGTTGGGCCTGTTGTTGTTGTTGTTGCTATTATTATTATTATTCACAAAAGACCCCTCAATATTTGTAGGAAAAGCTAATGTTTTCTTTAGCCCGTTTGCTGTGAAAGCAAAGCTTCCATATGGGAGGGAAGGGGATATTGAAAAACAACCTGAGAGCAGTAAAGATGTTGCTGCAGGCCACTCAATAGCCCACTTCATTTTCCTGGCAAATCATTAATCAGACATTAGTCCAGATTTGGACAACATGCTGGATATGAGTAGGCGAAGCTAACCTAAACAAGTCATGGTTACTGGGATGACTGAGTAAATGGATCCTGTAATTCAAAGAATGTAAAACTGGAATCTCTCTTAGTTAGATTCCTAAAGGAGTGGCTAGAGCAGGGTTTCTCAACCAGGGTTCCATGGAACCCTAGAGTTCTGCAAGAGGTCCCTAGGGGTTCCCTGGGAGATCATGATTTATTTAAACAATTATTTCAAATTCAGGCAATGCGCTGTTGCAGTGATGAGCAGAGCCTGAACAAAAATCTAATTACAACTCTTTCTGAGCTCTCTGGTAGTGCACTGTAGGACCATGTTTATTTGGTTGAATCCATTCTTAAATTTTTGACCTGAGATAGGGGAGACCGGTGATAACAGGTGAATGTTATATTGCAGGAAGGGAGGAATATATTGCAGGAAAGGGAGAGAAAAATGCATTTTTCAAGAAAATAAAGGACTTGTCCAACTTAGTCTGTGACATCAGTCTCTCCTTCCCGCATCTTTTCCCTGTGGTTTTCCTGTAGTTATTTTATCCCATTATTTTAAATAGATTTCATACATGTTTATTCAGTCACATCTGAGGGTCCAATGTGGCAATTTTTGAAGAGGATGTGTGAGACAGAAGAGGAGGATTCTAGAATGGGCAATACCAATAGGTTTAACGATGATAATGAAAAATTTAAATCTTCTCAGGCATTTCCCTGCACTGGTACATGAACAGACTAAAAAAAAAAAAGTCTATCTTTACAATAAAAGCTATTTATCAATGGATTTTACATGGACTGGTGATCCCAGTTGTCCTATTTCGTTGTGCCTCATCTGTAAACAACTTACAAATGCAGCAATGGCAACAGAGGAGTTCTCAGCAGGGTGTTTGAGCTGAAGGCGGAATTGCAAGAGTATTTTCAAGAAAACAGTATTCCACATTTTGCTGAGTACTTTCAAGATGGAGAATGATTTCAAAAACTAGCATACTTAGCTGACATCTTTCATCACATGAACCAACTGAACAAGTCTCTGCAAGGCACTGGAGAAAATGTTTTGACTTCAAGTGACAATATTCTTGGATTGAAAAGAAAACTGAGTGTTTGGAAAAATCATGTTGCAAAATTGGAAACATATTGAAATGTTTCCACTATCTCAAGTTTGGCTCAGAATTGAGTATTTGTGCAGCAAAAAACAAGCACAGGTTTCACATTAAAGAGGTAAGTTTCATTCTTTATTTTTAGTTTAAGAACACTGTTAATGCACATAACAGGCCTACACATGAAACAAATATAATAAATTTGTAACTTCTGGACTATATTTGAGCCTGAATGTACAGGGGTTCCCCAAGGCCTGAAAAATATTTCAAGGGTTCCTCCAGGGTGAAAAGGTTGAGAAAGTCTGGGCTAGAGTCTGCAGAAGGCTGAAGTTCTGTTGGAGGCAAACTGTCAACCGGAAGAGTAGGAATTGGGAGGTTTGGGTGGAAGTTCATATAACTTCCAGCACTTGGAGTGAGTCGTTTAAGTAACAGTGACTTAAGTTCAATAAGGCTAAAGATATTTCTAAAGAATTAAAGATCTGTATCCAAGAGGAAACTTTGTTTTATTAGCCACAAGCTTGTTATTTTATTCAACAAAGAGAAAAGCAAACTTCAGTTGTCCTTTTTAAGTTGAACAATAAATGTTGTTTTTAATACTTGCTTCTAAACATTATACTGTAACATATACTGAGCCGGTCGATATTCGACCCACATTCTAGTAAGTCACATTACTAAAATAAACAGAAGAGTTCCAAATCAGAAAAAGATTTAGCTGTGGCGCCAAGTTATTTCCTGTATTTTGGTAGGAATATCCAAATAACCTATAGTTCCTAACATTACAGACTGTGATTAAGGTACTTAAGCATAATTTTATTCGTTGTCTTGTTTCAGGCAGCACAACACAGCTTAAGAGTGTTGAAATACATGGTCAGAGGCAGAGCAACAAGATGGGGAAGCTCTGTTTAAGGAATGAAATTTTGCCCATGATTCTTAGGATCATGTAGATCTAAAATCTATGAATGTATTGAACAATAAATTTCCTATAATAATCATCATACTCCCTACCAAGAATCCAGCCACAAATCCAAAAGTCTTGATTATATTTGTGATATGTAGCTTTTAAAGACATGTTATTTCTTTACTAAAATCAACATATAGTAGATTTCAGATTAGCTGAATATATAATCAACAAACTTATTTTTTGCGCAGAGATAGCCAGGGTAGTTGTTGCAGCAAAAACAACAAGCAATATTTGGAAGGTTTCAATGCACTGTGTAGTCAATTATCTTACAGTGTTGTTTACCCCAACGTGCAACATTGTGCACACATACTCATTTGGCATTTTATTGTCAATGCATGGCTTGGCAAGATCTCCAACACAATTTAGAGTTTGCTCCACAACACAATTTACAATTTAAAATAATACTATAAAAAGAAACTTAAGACTAATATTAAAAAAAAAAGAATAAAACTGCACATAAATCATTCAGGTTTTAAGGCCTAAATGGAGCCGAAATCAACCCCCAAGAGAGGATATTCCATATTTAGTCTCTGTTGGCCTTTAATGTAGTTTTTAAATACTGGTAAGTTCAAATTAGAAGAAGTAGTCTTTCAGATGCCTGGTCCCAATCTATTTCTAAATGAATTGTGTGTAGAAACAAACTGGGAGCCAGTTCAGATTATACAGACCCTGTACAATGTAAAAACGTTCACAACAGAAACCAGTCTAACTGCCATAGTAGCTACAGTTTCTGAACACTCTTTGGGTTGGACCTCAAATGAGAAATAACAATCATCTAATAAAACTGATTAAAACATGGATCACTATAATCAGAACTGCCTCCTCTAGGAAAATATACAACTTGTGTAACAGCAGCAGCAGGGCACAGATGCTCCTAAACACAGGTTTGACTATACTGCCTTCCATTATTCAGTTATGTAATAACATTTATTTTACCAAAATCTGGAGTAAAAATCTGGAATTTTCTCTTCTCTGTAACAAGATGCCCTTTTAAAAAGAAAGCATTCCTCCTAACCTTTTATGATTTCCTTGATACTGTTATTTAACTACATTGTTATCCTCTGGAAATTATTAATGTCTCTAATTTGTGGTATGCATTTACCTAAGTCTGTGTTCTAGTGATTTTGAATAATCTTCAAACTTTCTGAAGGAATTTGACTAACCTGACTCTTACCTTCAACAATTCTCTCTGACCACATGTCCTACCTGGTTAAGTTGCAAGACTTGCACTTGAGCAATGCAAGGGTCAGACAATATTTTTTTAATATGCAATTAATGACATCTCCACTAGGTGGCAGGATTCCTTTATATGAAATCCCTAAAAAGGGCCCTAAATTCTTAAACCATTCTCAAGTAATGAATTAAGTTAGTTAAAAATTAAGTTAAATTAAGTCAAAAGGCTGACAGAAAAGTCTGTTTATGAAAAGGTTTTTTTTTAATTTACAAATCAAAATTTGATTTATGGCCTCAGGTAAAATAATTAAATACCCACAACTTGGTAACACTAAGGTAAATTCACTGAAACACACTTACCTAGTACAAGGAACACCCACCACAGCCAGTATTGCCCATCAAAATAGCCAGGGAAATAGGTAGAGAACTAAAAAAAAAAATGGAATGCATTAAATTGATAAGCAACTGTGGGATTTTTCACACTGCTATATAATTACCAGCTGAATAGAACAATTGCTAAATCCTCCAAAGCAGGAATAGTTTAGTATTAAAATAACTTCTGGCCATTTACAATTATTTGCTGTTACTGGCTGGAATGAGATAGTACTAATAGTTTAGAATAATTAACTTCTTTCTGGGAAGAAATATTTTAATAGATACCAGTTTCAAAGCAGCTGTACCTATACTTTCATAGCGGAAGAGGATATCAGATGGCCCTCTTTGCTTCTACAAGGCTGACACTTATAGCAATAATTTACTCTTTGTTGAAGAAATAGAGCAAAAATGAAATACTGCTGAAGCTAACAGTGAGGAAAATCTGCTCTTGGAAAAGATAGGTGACTAGACATTCTGCATATTCTTCCTCAAATACAAATTCTTCCATTTGTATTAAAGTTTTATGCACAAATATCATTGCCTCTTGCCCTGATCTGTGTCATGTATAGTTCTTGATAGGGCTATATACACTTTGAAATGATTCAGAAACACTTTGGGTATGACCTGAGCTGAGCACTTATTTGCTAATTGTTATAGCAGCCCATTCATTTCACAGGCTTCTAAGGGTCTGAAAAAAAAGATGTAGCTACTCTAAGAAGTTGACTCATAAAAGTTAATGTAACTCTTATAGCAACTGCATTTTTTTCCACTTTTGCACAGAAGCCTGAAAAAAAAAATCTGCTTTAATGAATAGCAGGGAAGGGCTGTGCTCACACAAGGTCCAAAACACTTTCTTCAAATAATTTTTAAGCCTGTATTGACTGGTTCTTAGTTAAGCTCCCTTAAATTATGCTTCAATTTTCAATGATCTGCCTTTGTCTTTTCTCAGATCTAAAAAACTGAATTATGTTGAAAGACAACTTTGTAAAATATTGTTAACAGAGAGGTAGTATCAAAGTTAATGACTGTTTTGCTTTCAACTGTTCTCAAGCTCTCTCCATTTTCCCTAAAAATGTTGTTCATCTCTTCTCTGCCATCCTTAAGGAAAATTATTACAATTTTGATATATAAATGTATTTTATGATACCCAATCCAGTTTTTCAAACTGATTTTATTATTTTTCTGTGCTGCTTTGGGAAGCCTAGACTGAGTAGAAAGAATCATATAAATATATATGGGAAGTCCACATATATATTTATATAGCTAGCAGCAAATCACATGTCTTCTATGCAGATAATTTCAGATTCAATTCCTAGCCTTCAGAGAGCGCGAGAGAGAGAAAGAGTGAGAGAGTATGTTTGTGTGTGTGAGCAGGAGAGAGAGAAAATACTCAGGTAGCAGATAGTGGTAAAATTTTTCTGCTTGAGGCCCTGAAAAAATGCCACCAATCATCATAGACAATTAAAACAGTTCCCTATGCATTAAATAAATATGGATAACTTATTTGATTGACAAAAACAGATGCAGTGTTTTAGACCAAATTTCAGAAAACAAAATATTTCATGACTATAAACCAAACTTCACACTAAGGCCTACCTTGTGGCAGTAAGAGAGGCGAAATGCCAACATTTCTCCACTCTTATTGCATCCAGAGAATGTTGCCCAGCGGTCCTGTTTAAGATTACCCAATCCCTTTTGGGAAAGGGGGGCCCAGTGGCCCATTTACAGGGCCACACAGAGGAGTTTTCTGGGCAGCTGGAGGATAAAATCGCTTGCATCCAGTCCCAGTTGGATACCAAGCGTGCAGCATGGTCTGTAGAGATGCCCAGGGTATGGACTTATCCTGTTATCTGGAAACAGTTTGATCCTGTTGAACCCGAGGAAGTGGACAGGGCCCTCTGAATGGTCAATACCACCACTTGCCAGCATGTCCCTCCTGGCTGGTTAAGGCTACTCAGGAGGTGACATGTGGGTGGGTCCAGGTGATGGTGAATTCATCCTTGAGGGAGGGAGGGTTTCCAGCAGCCTTTGAAGAGGCACTGGTGCATCCCCTCCTCAAGAAACCATCACTGGATCCCACCACACTGGATAATTTTCATCCAGTCTCCCACCTCCCCTTTTTAGGGAAGGTAGTTGAGAAGGCGGTGGCGTTACAGCTCCAGAGGATCCTGGAGGAAACGGATTATCTGGACCCCTTCCAGTCAGGTTTCAGACCTGGATTTGGGACGGAAACAGCATTGGTCACATTCATGGATGATCTCTGGCAGGAGTGGGATGGAGGTAGCGCATCCATCCTTGCTCTTCTTGACCCCTCAGCAGCTTTCGATATCACTGACCATGGTATCCTTTTGGGTCAACTTAGGGAGTTGTGGGTGGGCGCTGCAGTTCTGTGCTGGTTCTCTTCTTTCTTCCAAGGTCAATCCCAATCGGTATTGATTGGGAGCAAGAGATCCAGCCCATGGCCCCTCCATTGTGGGGTGCCACAGGGTTTGGTACTCTCTCCGCTCCTTTTTAACATCGACATGAAAACACTGGGTGAGATCATCCGCCACCATGGGATGAGGTATCATCACTATGCAGATGACACCCAGTTATACATCTGTATCCTGAGTGACTTGAGTGATGCCATGACCACCCTTTTGTGGTGCCTAGAGGCTGCAGGGATCTGTATGGGGAGCAACAGGCTTTAGCTGAACCCTGGTAAGACAGAGTGGCTGTGGATTGGAGGCCCCTCTGTATCCGAGAACTTACCATCTTTGGAATTGGTTGCACTGCCCTGAACAGACCCAATGCTTAATCTGGGGGTCCTCCTGGACTTGCGACTCCTGCTCAAGGAGCAGGTGGCAGTTGTGGCCAGGAGGGCCTTTGCCCACCTTCTGGTGGTGCACCAGTTACACTCCTTGGATCAGGAGGCTCTCCAGTCAGTCACTCATACCCTGGTCATCTCTTGGTTAGACTACTGCAATGTGCTCTACATGGGGCTATCCTTGAAAAGTGCCAGAAGCTTAAGCAGATTCAAAATGCAGCCACGCAGATGATATTAGGTGCCCCTCAGATAGCACATGTAACACCTTTGCTGCAGGAGCTGCATTGGGTGCCAGTTTGCTTCCGGGCCCAATTCAAGGAGTTGGTTATTACCTTTAAAGCCCTACATGGCATGGGTCCAGGTTACCTGAGGGACTGTCTCATCTGCATTACATCAACCCGTCCCATCTGATCAGGCAGAGAGGGCATGTTGCAGATCCTTTCAGTGAGAGAATGTCGGCTGGCAGGGCCAGGAAGAGAGGCTTCTCTGCCATTGCCCCCACCTTTTGGAATATTCTCCCCTCAGAGATGTGGCAGGCCCCTACCCTCCTGGCTTTCCAAAAAGGTTTAAAGACCTGGCTCTGTCAGTGTGCAAGGAGCGATATGGGCTCTACCCATCCCTGGGGATGGTTAGCCCCCTGATGATGCTCCCTGAAATAACTCGCCAACTCTCCATCTTTCTTGGAACCTATTTATTTTTAGGACTTTATGTTGCATTTTAATGATTTTTATCTCTGCTGTAAACTGCCCAGTCGTTTCAACAAAACGGGTGGTGACAAATTTGATTTTAAAAAAAAATCCTCTGGATTTTATGTCTAGATCCAACTCAGTCACTTAATTTATAGTGGTCTATCCCATATCCTGAGTTGAGGGACACAGGCATCAGTATGTTGGCTTGCAAGACAGTGTCTACTCCAGATAGTAAAACTGGGCTTTGGTTGTACTTGTGGCATATTGGCCAAAATATGCCAAAATTGAGTGGTAATGCCTATTATTAGCAGGGAATGCTGCTCCATCCTATTCAATTTAGCCTATCATTCAAGCCCATCTAGAAGTTTTTGAATCATCCACTAAAACGTTTGTTACTCTTCCCAGCTTTGTGTCATCTGTAAATTTGATTAGCGTTTCCTCAACTTAATCCCCTCATCCAAGTCTTCGATAAAAACACTGAACAACACAGGGTCCAGGACAGAGCCCTGTGGCAGTCCATGTGATACATCCCTTCAGGCTGAAGTAGTGCCATTAATGAGCACTCTTTGGGTGTGGTCATTCAACCAACTGTAAGTCCATCTCTCAACATTATCACCTAGCCCATATTTTAACATTTTATTAAGAAGAATATTATTAGACACTCCATTAAAGCCTTTTTTGAGGTCCAGGTAATTATGTCCATGGCATTCCCCTGATGTACTAAGCTAACAACTTTATCAGAGAAGACTAATCTGGCATGATTTGTTTGTAACATACCCCTACTGGCTCCTGTTAATTGTAGAGTGCCTATCCAAGAGCAAATAGGTTTAATAAACACATGTTTTCTAACATGTATCCAAGTGCTGCACAATAAAATATAAATAAATAAATATAAATAAATAAATATAAATAAATAAATAAAATATAAAAATAATTAAGTTTAAAAAGCAAAAAGGTTACCTGAGGGACTTTCTCACCCCCATTATATCTACCAGTCCCACCCAGTCAGGCAGGGAGGGTATGCTGTGGATCCCGTCAATGAAAGAATGTTGACTGGCAGGGTCCAGAAAGAGAGCCTTCTCTGCCGTGGCCCCTCCCTATGGAATGCTCTCCCCCCAGAGGTGAGGCAGGCCCCAACTCTCTTGTCCTTCCAGAAAGCAGTCAAGATCTGGCTCTGCCAACTGGCATGGGGTGCAAAAAAGGGCAACCAACCCTGGGGGTGGCTAGCACCCTGAAGTTGCTCCCATACGTTAACATCTTACTGACCATCAACATCTTGGAAGATATTATTTGTGTATGTGTTTGGTTTTTATTCTATTTTTACTGTATTTTATATTGTTTGATTGTATTTTAATATTTATTGCTGTTTTATTGTGAACCGCTCAGAGTCACTTTTTGTGAGATGGGTGGTAACTAAATTTGAAATATAAATAAATAAGTAAGTAAGTAAGTAAGTTTGAAAGAAGAATAAGCGAATTAGCATTCACATGTACAGTACTGTGCAAACGTTTTAGCCAGGTGTGAAAAAATTCTGTAAAGTAAGAATACTTTCAAAAATATATATTGTAATTGTTTATGTTTATCAATTTACAAAATGCAAAGTGAGCAAACAGAAGAAAAATCTAAATCAAATCAATATTTGGTGTGACTACCCTTTGGCTTCAAACCAGTATCAATTCTTACACTTGCACACTTTGTACACTTGCACAAAGTCAGGGATCTTGTAGGATTAGAGTCAGGTGTATGCTTAACCATTATACCAAACAGGTGCTAATGATCATCAATTTCATATGTAGGTTGAAACACAGTCATTAACTGAAACAGAAACAGCTGTGTAGGAGGCTTAAAACTGGGTGAGGAACAGCCAAACTCTGCTACTAAGGTGAGGTTGTGGAGTATAGTTTCATGTCACAGGTCATACACCATGGCAAGACTGAGCACAGCAACAAGATGCAAGGTAGTTATACTGCATCAGCAAGGTCTTTCCCAGGCAAAAATTTCAAAGCAGACTGGAGTTTCAAGATGTGCTGTTCAAGCTCTTTTGAAGAAGCACAAAGAAACAGGCAATGTTGAGGACTGTAGACGCAGTGCCATGGAAACTTAATGTAGCAAATGAAAGATACATTGTGCTTACTTCCCTTTGACATCGGAAGATGTCCAGCAGTGCCATCAGCACTGAACTGGTGGAAACCAGTGGGACCCAGGTATACCCATCTACTGTCCGGAGAAGTCTGGCCAGAAGTGATCTTCATGGAAGAATTGCAGCCAAAAAGCCACACCTCTGATGTGGAAACAAGGCTAAGCGACTCAACTGTGCATGAAAACATAGGAACTGGGGTGCAGAAAAATGGCAGCAGGTGCTCTGGACTGATGAGTCAAAATGTGAAATATCTGGCTGTAGCAGGAGGCAGTTTGTTCACCAAAGGGCTGGAGAACAGTACAATAATGAGTGTCTGGAGGCAACAGTGAAGCATGGTGGAGGTTCCTTGCAAGTTTGGGGCTGAATTTCTGCAAATGGAGATTTGGTCAGGATCAATGGTGTCCTCAATGCTGAGAAATACAGGCAGATACTTATCTATCATGCCGTACCATCAGGGATGCGTGTGATTGGCCCCAAATTTATTCTGCAGCAGCACAACAACGCCAAACATACAGCCAATGTCATTCAGAACTATCTTCAGCGTAAAGAAGAACAAGGAGTCCTGGAAGTGGTGGTTAGGCCCCCACAAAGCCCTGATCTCAACATCATTGAGTCTGTCTGGGATTACATGAAGAGACAGAAGGATTTGAGGCAGCCTACATCCACAAGAGATCTGTGGTTAGTTCTCCAAGATGTTTGAAACAACCTATCTGCCGAGTTCCTTCAAAAACTGTATGCAAGCATACCTAGAAGAATTGATGCTGTTTTGAAGGCAAAGGGTGGTCACACCAAATATTGATTTGATTTGGATTTCTCTTCTGTTTGCTCACTTTGCATTTTGCAAATTGATAAACATAAACAATTACAATATTTGAAAGCATTCTTCCTTTACAACATCTTTTCACACCTGCCTAAAACTTTTGCACAGTACTGTATATTAAGGACTCTGCACAACTGATGACAGGGCTTAAACAGAATATGTTATATTGCATTTCCTAAATATAATGAATTTAATACATAATAAAAAATATCTAAATTTGTCTTCTTTCACAAAGAGTTAATAATGGAATCCTGTACTAAAGTCTGTATCACAGTCTAGTGATACCTTCTTTTTCCATTCTGTAACTTACCCTGACAATCAGAATCCACTTAATGAGAGAGAGACCAAATCCAGAAATAGCCCCATATCGTCCTGCTGCTGAGGTAGTCAGGCAGAAAGAGAGGAAGAATCCAATCCAGTTGAAAAGGAATGCCACTAAAAAAGCAAAACACAGAAAATGCCTAAGGTTCAAATCTTAATGTCAGATAATGGATTTAATTTTTCTCTAATTGATGATTTTTTTAATTATAGTATAAATTATCATAGTATAATTTTAAAAATTTAAAATGCTGTGAATATTTTTTTTAAAGACAAACATACATCTGCTGCTACCAGGACACCCTGAAGAATTTAGCAGGGTAAAAAGACTAATGTGAAAAGTTACAGAAAGAAAACTGCTCTTCTGTAAGAGGAAGTCTATAGATGGCTAGTAGTCAGAATGCCTCTCAGCATCACTTTGGAGAGGAGAGGGCAACTGTCTTCATGCCTGATTCTGGGCTTCCCAGAGAAATCTCATCAACCACTGTGGAAACAAGGTGCTAAAGTAGACGGAACTTGGGTGTAATTCAGTGGAGTTATGTCCATTCGTGGAAGTATTTAGGTCCACCTTCTATTTTTCTGAAAGTTCCACTTCAAGGCCTCCAAAGTAAAATAGAAGGGTAGCATAAACTGCATCACATTCCCAAATTAGCACTGTTATCTATACCATCCCTTTCTAGATTTGTATTAAAAGAAGTAATGGACATACAAGATTTTTCTTGAGTCAAAAATGTTCAGCTCTGGGACTTCCAGGGAAGAAATGGCGAACTGAAGATGGATCCACTAAAAGCGGAGCCAACAACCGTGGTGGAATGAAGAACCAGCGAGTAGACCGACTCTGGACAAGGAGAGGGCTTGAGATTGCCCACAAGTGCTCCAGACTGCAAGGAGACTGCAAGATAGTGGTCTCCGGTGGGTTTAGAGCTCTGGGAGACAAGAAAATAGCCATCTTGCTCAAACCATGGTCAGTGCCTTTAAGGACACTAGGTTCACATACTTCCTTTTCTAATCACTTTTGGAAATTGCTTGTTAACTGCTTTTCAGCTATTAGGAATCTTTGGATCAACAAGTCTAAAAACGTCAGGTGAGTCTGCCTTCAATCCTTAGTGAAAGTAGTTTTAAATACAGGTTTAAGGACTTAAAAAAAATTGGGAGGGGGAATAAACAGCAAAAGGGTGATTAGAACTTTGATTTTGGAAAGTTACACATGGACTAAGGGTCCAGATGGATTTGAAATAAGATTTTGGAATTAATTATAAGAAGCTTTCCCATGGGAAAATGTTTTTGTTTTGAATTCTTTAAAAAAAACACTGATAGGATGAAGCTTTAAAGGTTGGACACTAGAGGGAACCAGAAGGAACTAAAGATTACAATTAAAGGAGAAGAATACTTAAATTTGACGTATTAATACAGAATGAAGCAAAATATTTTAACATTGGACATACTGAAGAATATTTT
Source organism: Python bivittatus (assembly GCF_059951505.1). Taxonomy (NCBI): domain Eukaryota; kingdom Metazoa; phylum Chordata; class Lepidosauria; order Squamata; family Pythonidae; genus Python; species Python bivittatus. Next base: position 28,131,399 of record NW_028277035.1, read on the forward strand.
TGATCCAGAAGTTAATTTTAAGAGTGTGTGCCTTTATAGACTGTGTTTAAAAGATGTTATGGAAGAGTAACAAGTTTTACCTGACAAGATTGAGACTGATCTGAAAGTGGATTTAAAAATGATAGACTACAAGAATGATATGGAAAAAGATGCTACACTGGACATACAAAAGAAACCGGCTGATGTCTTAATAATTAAAAGGGATATACAAATAACAACCAAGAGAGTGATCTGAATAATTTTTCTATATTGGATGTACAAAAGAGGCTCATTAAAGCTTTGAAGAATTTTGTAAGAAGGACAAAGAAAAAATGAAAACAAATCAAGTTCCAGGACATTATTTGAAGGGATGAAAGATCAAGATTGTTAAAAGTAAAAGGAAGGAATATAAAGTTGGCTTATTTGATCAAGGTTAAAATAGCTATGATGTTATCTCTGGTAACCCTTAATACTTAATCACCTTAATAACCTTTACTTTGATCAGCAAATCTGGACTGAAACGATGAGGCTTTAAGGATTTGTTTATAGATAAGAGATGGGATATGGGAAGAAGAGATCATCTGTTGTATTTTAAGAGAAGGTGAAAAGTTACTAAAATTGTTTATACTTCTTGTGATGAAGGGGGAAATCATTTCTTTATGTATTTCTTTTCTTTTTCTTTACTATATTCTTATTTTTTTCTTTTTTTCTTTTCTACACCTATTTTTTCTTTTAGTTTGTATTAGTTTTTTCTTTGCAATTGAAATTTTTAATAAAATTGCTATTTTAAAAAACGATCAGTTCTATATGTGCAAGACTGCAGTTTCTGTAACAGCATAGCAGAAGAAAACATATGTGTGATATAGATGACCTTATGAAAATATGAAAATCAAATGTTATTTCAATTTTGTTAAGAGTATAGTACTCACTGAAAAAAGTCAGCATAAAAATGCCATCATTCCCTATCCTCAGCTGATCAGTATCATCAAAGTCATCCCGTGTCACAAACTCTTCCTCCTGTGACATAAATGGATCAAGATGACTAGCAAAAATCTGGTCCATAATAACAGCATGTCATTTTTCCTTAAAGAGAATAAATATTTAATAAAACATACCTACCTTCTACTACTTCAGTGTAAATTACTGAGGAATGAGAAATATTTTGTATACACAAATGAAACACCATAATTAAAGAGAAATTAAAAAAGACCTCAGTGAACTCTGTTTAATGAGCAAACAAGACAATATGAACATTAGTGTAACATCTTTATTATTATACACTGGGGACTTGAAATGAGGAAGAGAAACAAAAGGATTTAAAATCATTACCTACATTTCCTAGAACTGCACAAATCGGTAAATTATCCCTGTTATTTATTTATCTAGTAACATCAGCCCACTTAACTTATACTCACTCCTCAGGGAGTTATATTGGCCTAACGATTCTTGTAGGAAAAATCATCTATTAAACAGCGCTTGAAAATATACAAAGATCAACATCAACAAATTTACATTTTTTCATAATGTTTTTTTCTTTTTCGATATGAAGATACAGAGAATCAAAGCACACTTACCCTTCCAGGAACCAAGGGAATAGTAGCTTCTGCCTTAGTTCTCTCTGCTTCATCATAAGTAGGCAGAGTTGTAGCTACATTATATGAAGGAGGTTTAGGGAACCCAGCTTCATCTTTGTAGTCAAAATACCCTGGCAGGCAGGAGAGATAGGATGATTAATTTTTTATCAGAGTAAAACTGAACTATGTTACAGGTTGAAAAGTCCACACTTCAACATTCTACTTTCAGAAAAGTAACTACATGTAAAACTCATTAAGATCAAAATCTATTATATTCTTGGAGCGGGTGTACTTCTGAATCAACATATCCCTCCAATATAATGCCCTCCAAATGAGTTACTCCCAGAATATCCAGAGTTACCTTGTCAACAAATATGGAGACATCACTATGGGAAAGGCTGGTGGATAGGAGTGCACTATAAATAATTGTGGAGAACAATACCTTCTCAAATCAGATTGGCCCAACATCCCACAGGGGGTTAAATTTGAAAGCAAGGACAAGAGCAGCAGTTGGGGACAAAACAAACAATAAAACTTCTCTATTGGCTATCAGTCATAGCAATGAACATCTCTACACAGAAATATAATTAGTCATCACAAAAGCCATTGTTTGTAAATAAAACATCAGACTAAGACTATGGAAACCAAGTTCTCACTAAGCCAAAAGGCTCATTAATTTTGTCTACAGCCTAGGAATGTTTTGCAGACAGGTGGCATATAAATATTTTAACTTAATGCATGCATGCATGCATAAATGAATGATACTGGGCCAGTCACCTATTCTTGGACTATCTAAAAATGGGAGGGGCTACATATGCCATCTGAGCTCCTCAGGGGCAGAAATGAATAGAAAAAGTTATTAAGTAAATATGATAAAGAAACTGCCACATTTTCAAGTTTAATATTTCATAATGGTTTGTTTTTGTTATGTTTTTGTTATGAACATTATAATGTTCACTGTTGATTATAATGTTCTTTGTTCTCATGACATAAATTCTTTAAAATATTTTAATTAGGTCAACTGTCCTATTTTTTTAATCTATCAAATGCCTGATAAAATATGAATGTTGTCTTCTCCTACTGTCTAGCTTTTAAATCTTTAAATTGTCCTTTCTTTTATCTTCTTTTGGCACATTATAGTAACAGTGGAATATGAATAAATGGCACATTTATTTTATAATCTGTGTAAAATAAAGCATATGTTATATGATAGAAAAGCAATCTTAAGTAGGTTCACTCTGAAATAAAGGCCACTTTGTTCCTTTCATCTTACTTCCAATAATTGCATAAAAATTTCTTACTTTGCAAAATAGAAAGTTGTCAAATACAAGAATCACATAAAGTTATTTAGAAGCATATTATGGTGTTTAATTTATCCTATTAATCTAGCACTGCATATTCCTAGCTAACTGAAAATACAGATGATTTGGGATTTTATAGTATGATCATAAATTGTCATTATAGCAGAACTCTACCAGAGTACATCTGTAAAATCCTTAGAGATACAATGAAGGCTTAGAAGATATCTTCAGCAACACTGAACAGTAATTAGCTAGTGTTTGCAAATATATTACACAAGTAGCAACTCAATCATTCAATATATAGCATGTGGTAGATCAATTAACTACTACTACATCAAGTTGTGATCCTTCACTGTGGTATTGTGTAACTTTTATGTAAGCAGCACTAGAAGGAGAAAGAATTCTCTTTCACATACCCTTCCTTCTTAACATACACAGTTGGAGGTATGGTTTCACAGCCACAAATGCAACACACTATAGAATTAATTACAGAAAATAATGTTTCATAGCTTTCAGAATTAGCCTTTTTACTGCCTGTTTCCTCTGTAAAGTAAAATAAAGACTATTTAATAAGGATAGATTTATCAGTCACTTATTTTTCTGTAAATTTAAATTGTCTACACAACATTTTGCTACACTTCTAATCATCAAGAAAAGCTATTCTAATACCAGACTTCATTTTTTTTACCTGAATTCTCCCCAGAAATGCTGCTGTAAGGTGGTGGAAAATCATTTACAACTTGCAGATTTTCAACAGGTTCCTCCTCATTCTGCAACTGAGAAGAATTTTTTTTTAATTTAACCTGATTATGCTGCATGAGTAAAAGGATTAGATTAATTTTGATCTACAAAATAGAAATTACTTATAACAATTACACATATTTTAAATGGTGAGTAAATGTTTCACAATTCAAGATATTTCAATAACTTTAAAATATTTAATTGTTCAGTCATCCCTCTAAGAGAGATATAAATCACTTTTTAAACCCAATTATTAATTTTGAATGACATTTTTCCTTAAAAAACATACTTTTTATTTTTGAAGAAATAAAAGGAAACATTTAAATTCACAGCTAAATACAGGTAGTCCTTTACTTACAACCACAACTGGGACCAGAATTTCTGTTGCTAAGTGATGCAGTTGTAAAGCGAGACATCACGTGACTGCATGCCAGGCCCAGCCCAAGAACAACAATGAAACACTCGAGTCAAGTACAGTTCCTTTATTTGCTTACACTTTATAGACAAAATCTTGCCAAACTAAATCTATACTACAGCAACAACTGGATATACCCTGGGAGATTCTAGGGAGTAACAACCCTGAATCTCTTACTCTTCTCAGGCTCCCCCTGCGGACTATGTTGCCTTTTGTCTCCTTTCCCCTGCTGGAATGCACCCCCTCATTCCTGATAGCCTTGATTTCCCACATCACTCTCCTTCCCGTAGATACATTCCATCACACTGCATTACTTAGCAGCAGCAATCCCAACAGTCCCTGTTGCAGTCATTAAGCGAATTCCACCAGTCGTAGGCAAGGACCCACCCCAATCCAAGCCATTCCAGGCTTGGTCCCACCCAGCCCTGAACCTCAGTAAGGTAAGGAACTGTCTTCAACTTCCCCCACCCACCTATCTCCTCCCCATCTCTGCCCTTTTGGCTGCCCTGCACCCTGCCTTGCGGGGCAGCAAGCAGCCCCAGAACCGCATGGCTCCGGGGCTGCTTGCCATGCCCTGGGAAGCCACAGCTGCCCCAGCCCAGTCCCAGCCAGTCACCCTCGCCACCCTGCACTCTGAGACCCCTGCCACTCTGCACTCCACTGCCCCAACTGACTTTCACCATCTTCTTGCTCCTGCTGATGATGAGCACGCCCAGCCTTTGTGCTGCGCCCCAGAGTTGCGACATGCCAAAAAGCCCCTTTGCACTGCAAAGCCCAGCCCCAGCCAGGAGCACAGTGCAAAGGGGCTTTTTGGTGCACCATGGCTCTGGGGCTGCAAAAAGCATACCCAGAGCCGCAACACAGTGTGAAGCCAAGCCCCAGCCCAGTGCGGAAGTGCAGAACAAAGGGGAAGGCTGTGCATGACCTGGGAAAGAAGGAGCAGGAGCAAGAAGACAGAGAAGATCAGCTGGGGCAGCGGAGTGCACGGTGGCAGGGAGCCAAAAGGGCATAGATGGGGGGGATATAGGCAGGTAGGGGGAGTTGAAGCACCCCTGTGGACATAAGTGCAGGCAGGCTGCCAAGTGCCTGAATTCTGATCACATGACCATGGGGAACGCTGCAACAGCCATAGCTTTGGGGACCAGTTGTAAGTCCCTTCATTCAGCGCTGTCGTAACTTCAAACAGTTGCTGAACGAATGGTTGGAAGTCGAAGACTACCTGTAGTATTGCGATAGCAATCTAAACCTGCTTTCCCTGTATGCTTTTTGCATTGCAGAAAGGTCTTAAAAACTGTATACAGATACGTACTTGGGAAAGATACTGAACAAGATTATATACATGATGAATAAGGCCATACTGCCATGCACATGTGAAATTATGCTTTACTGAATAAAATGAGACTTAGTAATATGCATAAGACAGGGCTGTAAGCATTCATAGAGGCAAAAATATTTCTTTGTAAGAAAGCATGAAGCAAGCCACATTTTCCTATATAACAATAAACTGCTCAATTTTAAACTAAAAGTTTTAATCTCCTCTCTCTGCATGATAGTGGATGGGAGAAGCAGCACCTGAATCTAAGATCTGTACAAGCTCATTTCCTTTCTGAGAAAGCACGGAGTTCCATTTTAGCTTTCTCTGGCTGAGATCTTTGTTTTAAGCAAACATTTTAGTTTTAAGCTCTTAAAAACATAGACTTTTACATATTAGTTTGCACTAAATTCAGACTTTTTAAAAATTACATTGTTTTCACAAAAACACTCACATATGCATTAAACTACTGTGTTTTGTTTTTTTCCTCTTCTTAAAACTATGGCAATATCTTTGAACACCATGGAAACATGTGCTCTATAACCACCCAAGAGTTTGGGCAAACACAGAAAGTCTCGTGAATACTCTCCCCTCTTCCCAAACACAAACCTTTCAATACCATTAACAAAAGTATTTTTGATAATTACACTTTTTAAAAAATATGTTATTATGTTGATTAGCAGGGTAGACCAAGAAAATCTATGAAAAATCATGAAAATGATCATGGGTACTACTGTGCTCACATATAACATTAATGTAGGATTTTAATATGGTTTGATCAAGCTATACTTGTCTAGTTCTGGTCCTCAAAAACAGAACCATAATGTATCACTATAGTAACCACAATATGACTTAGCATATGTGAATTGGGGTGAGGAGGTGCAATATGGCTGAATATGGCTTCTCAACCACATTTTTTCAGCCCTTAATGTATTTCAGAAATCATGCCATCAAAACATAAGCATAAACCACTGAAAAATAGTTGTCCTCTTTGATTTTCTGTAGGAAATGAAAGAAAATGGATGTGTTAAGTATTCAGTATTTTTTTAGGTTACTCAAAAACATTAAATGATTTTAAATAGCTACGGGAGCATTTTTTAAAACTGAAGCCCATAGTTTACACATATATGCACATGTAATTTTAAGAGCTATGGTTTGGTTTACAAAATTTTAAACATCCATAATTAGTACTTCTGTCCAAAAAGATATTTGCATAGACAGAGACCGTATATTGGGAATTTATTAATATCACTAAACAACAGAAATCAGACATAAATGAAACTAACCTTCTGCAAGTGTTTTCAAAATCTTTTTGTTTTTGTATTAATCAGTCAATGTTATTTTCCACATTTTAAAAAAACATTGATCCAAAGCAAGATGTACTTTAATTTTCCAGTATATCTGATAGCTAACAACAAAAATGGAATTAATTTTCATTTTATAAATCTTGGGAAACGTATAATAAAGCTACACTAGCAATATTAAGAGTTGTTCTGTGATTTTTTCCAGTTTCTTCTGAAACCTTCAATTGAGTAACTAAATGGACGATATCACCAGAAATAGCTTTAGCAATTTGATTGCAATCTTGCTAATACAACCTAGAAATGTTTAATATTAAGGGAACAAAACATCATTTATAAATTATGCTTACAATCAATTTTTGATGACTTCTTGAAATACATTTGAAGCGAATTTTAAGTTGTCATTAGGTTTGTACCTACAAAACATAATTATCCCTTCCTACTCCACAAAAGATTAAAAAAAAAAAAAAGAACAAAAAGCAAAAGCAAACCACCTATATGCCTCCACCATTATTTCAAAAACAAACTACTTTCTCACAAAATCATGCGCACACTCACAACCTATAGAAATCTTGGTTCAAACAGGTAAATCTATGCATGCTTATCCTGTAACAAATTCTAAGGTTTACTCCTAATTAATATCATACGCTGTTGCTATTGTGGTAATAGATCTGTTTAAACTCAGCTTATTTCACAGAAACTGGAGGGGGAGAATGTTTGGGTTACTGAACATCTTAGCTAAGAGGCCTCTGTGTTAAGCTGCAAGCACAAGGAAACCTATGCATGCTTACTCTGTAATAAGTCTCACTGATTAGGTGGTTCTACAGATACATAGGTTTAGGACTTGTAATTCTTTATAGTTGTCAGCCTATTCTCCTGCATATCTAGGTAAGTGAGTATCTCCAATGGAAAGCTTCTCTACTTATGGAAACTCTACACTGATTATTTTGTTGAACCTTCATTTGCATAGAAGCCTCTCAGGATAGAGGAGGATCTTCACTAAGTAATATACTCTCTACATATGGAGCACAACAAGGGGAGGGCAGGATTAATGTGCTTGCTCCCATTTCTCCTGAAGGGCATCTTGTTCTCTCCTACCTCCATTTCAATCACATGCGTATTCACTGGCTTTTAAAGCAGCTTCTAATCACCTTTCTTCCTGAAATTAAGACATTCTCTGTAAATAGAAGATGACCCCCTCAGTTCACAGGGTGATAAAGCACATCTTGGAAGGTAAGTTCTTTGTGATATGCCACATCCATTATAGCAGCCATTTTGCAACTGCACAAGCCTCTAGAGGTGCCCATTTTGTTAGAATATCCACCAAAAAGTCTCAAAATTCCAAATGTGCTAAGCAGCCCAAATTGTTCTTATGCTTCGTTTAAAACTTGAGGAGTGAAATATAATTGTTTGGTTCAGGTTAAATGACTAACAATTGCCTAAATGCAATAAGAAGACCTGTAAATTTTTGAATCAGAAAGTATTAGTACCATTTGTCATCTGTTAAACTACTTTTTCTAATATGTTTGACATCTTTTCCTTTAAGATGTATGTTGAAATAAAGATCCTATGTTCAATAAATACACCATTCTAATGGAGAATATTTTACTGTAGTTATTTACAAGTGGTTACATTTCTTTTTAAAAAGAAAAAAAAGTCTGGTTACTACTAATCTTAAATTCATATTTAAAAAAACAGTGAGGATGGGAGGAAATCATAACCAATTGTATGTAAAACCGAATTAGATAGAAATAATTAGAGACCATGGAACCCCTAAGAGAAATTTGTATTTCTTTCCATGTACTTTCAAATATTAATGAAAGTATTCTGAGCCTTAACAGATTTTTCTATTTGTGTCTCACATCCCCCTTCAAACAATCAGAGAATCAATACATAATATCATTCACAATTGGTTGTTATTAGGAACAACACTGCAAGCTTGTCATCATAACCACCATAGAAAAACTGGAATAGAAACATATACTTCTATTACTAAACTGAAACTATGTAGCTTAATTCAGTGGAGCAAAAACTGCTCAGTCACCAAATGGCAATGCATATGAGCCTACTGACTGTTGATAGCACTCCTCAAATTCATCCTGTTGCCATGGTAACACAGGAAAATTCTTCAAGATTTCTAGCAGCAATGTGAAAGATACAAAGGATGATTATGGTAGCATTACACACACAGGCACACTTCAATTTACAGAAAGATATACATTTATCTTTATGTTTAGATATGCTTATGAAAAAGTTGAATGTGACTACTTCACAAAGCATATGTTTGCTAAACAAAATAATTATCTCCAATGTACGGACACCACCTTCTGCCATCCTTGTGAAAGGACACTGCTTTGATGTCAGCCCTGCAAGGTAGGTCGGGTAGGGGAACAGGCAACACAAGGACCACTGGAACTCTATTGATATCAGACATAACAGTATCTTGAAAACTTGAGAGCATTTTTCTTATACCACATAGAGACAAGGTGGGCTTATTTTGATTTTCTTTCTTACCCCTTCTTGTTTCCCAAGACTGAGTTGTTTACTTAAGAGTTCTTGCATTCCTTCAAGGTTATTTCATATCCCAATACACCTAGTCCCCCATCAGATTCAGTCTCCCCTCCTGGGTGCGAAGAAGGCTCTGATAAGTTGCCGTGGGAAATGTCTACAGACTCACTCCCCCACTCTTGCTTGGCAGCTCTCCAAGATCAACAAGCAAGTCTTGCCACTATAATTAGTTGGAAAAGTCCCCCCTTCTTTTCTGGTACACATAAATGGTGTTGGAGAGTTTATCATGACAGGAAGCAAGTAGTCCTCTTCATCGTAGGGATAATTGTCTATTGATAGTGGCAGCAGTCACAGAAATAAGGTTTATGTAGGAATTTCAGGTGGAACTTGTGTAGAGGGTCTACACCATGGATATCTATTAGGTCTCCCATGACCTCTCAGATCAGGATACCCTTCCGAAGAACCCTTCCAATGACTAAGATATTCCAAAAGTCTTCTCCTACATCTAGAATCCAGAATATATTCCATTTCACATTTTCTTCCCCCACACACCAAAACTGGGGTTTTTGAATGCAAGGGATAGAGAGGCTCCTCACAAACAAACAGTGACTAATGGAAGACCAGATTGCAAATGAAAGGCCATTGGGTTAATTTGCTGGGTAACTGGGAAGAGGCGAATAAACTTTGAATCCAGCTTTTTAGATGGTGGTGTAGAATGAAAAAACCTAGTGGAAAGCCACACCAAATCCCCCCCTTCCAAGAATCTTGGCACCATCTTGTGTGCATCTGCAACACATCTGTATGCAGCCTTGGCCAAATCTGTTCCTTTAAGAGGAATTGAGCAACCCAAGTCTCCTGCAGAAAGTCCAAGGCATGAGCAACTGTGCATCTCACATAAAAGTGACTCTAGGGGGTGTACAACAATTAAAAAGAATAAATACATAAAAAACAATTACAAGTAAAAATAACTATAAATGCTGGAGTTCTGGAGGACAAGATGTGGGGATGGCAGCTATAAACTGACTAAAAGGGAGATGTACCTAGGAAGGAATGTACTAAGTTGTTATAGGCAAATTCAGTTCAGTTGTCCTGCTGATATCAGACATAGCACCTCAGGTATTGATTCACCTTTTTAAATTTCCATTTGATGCCAGATTAGATGACAAATGAATTCAAATGTCTAACAGGTGGAAGAGGGCCTTCCAAAAGTGAATGTAAACTGAGACCCACAATTGCAAAGGTGTTGCACATTGCATGACAGGACCAGCTTGAAGCACTTCCCTGTCAATCGTTTTCACAAGCATAGGTTTGTCTAATAATTGTGTGGACAATTTAAATTGTTGCACTGTGATCTCATCTATGGTTGTCTGTTGCATCAGGATCTAAAATAGTGGAGAGTTGTATTTCTAAGCCTGAAAGTGTAGAAACAGTAACAGGGATAATAAAATGCACTTGACTGCTGTCAGCTGTCAGAGCTATTCTTAATTGTCTCAGGGCCCCCCTGCCAACTCTTTGAGAGAGGAGCCTGTGAAATTTCCCAAAGACAATGCTCTGGAGTGATTTGGGTATTTGCTTGCTGTGTAACCTGCAGTTTCTCAGATGCAGATTTAGTAACTGATTCACAGGTCTGTATTTTAGTGGGACAAGTTTCAGCTAGGTGTCTTGGGGATCCACAGCAAAAATACAAACCAATATCTCTCCTCTCATCCTTGTCTGCTGCAGACAAGGATCTTTTTACTCCTCCTATTTGCATGGATTCTCTGGAGTTGGTGCCCAATGGAGGGGTGGGGATGGTGGTGGTGGAGAGAGGATATAAAACCTCCTCCCCTTATTCTTTCCTCTGTGCTTAATTCCTCCAATCACCCAGCAATTATCACACAGTGCTGTAACAGTTCTTCCAAATTACCCAGTGTGCCTTGTCTTACTAATATCTCTCAGTTCATCAGCAAGTCCTTCTATTCCACATTTCTGGCATATAACTGGAAATCAGGTAGGCAGTTACAAATTCTGCAACTGCTTTGCTTTAGCTTGCGAATCTCCTGATAATTAGTGTTGCTCTCCTTGCTAAATCATCAAAAGCAGCTCTAAAACTTTGCATGAAGTTCTGGTAATTATCCAGCAATGATCACTGCCCTCAGAGAGAGGCATAGTCTATTCGGCAGTCCCTTTTTTCAGCAGACTCAGAACAAAGGCATCGCTGGAGCAATCTACGGAAATCAAGCAGCGAAGAGCTTCCTGGCTGAATGGTCATGGTCTAGTTTTTTGGTGTCATCCTGTTTCACTGGCAGCTGTGGCTGGCCCCTTCAGAGGCAGAGTGAGCTGCTTTGTAGTATACTTTTTGGCAGCTCACAGGCAACTGAACAGGGACTGCCTGGGCTCTTGTATTTGCATCTGGAAAGCTTACACCAGTATATTAATCTATAGGAAATTCTGCTGGCTGAACCACCCTAGGCCATTCACCTTGAGTTGTGAAGTCAGAAATTGATCCTGGGGTCCCCAAAATTGTTGCTGCAAACTTTCCTGGGAGCGAAGTAGTACTGGCTGGGTTGCAGGCTGTTGAGCCACTGCTGTCTGAAGCACGCCTTGCCCCAACTGCTGTAATGGTTGCACCCAAGACATTATGTGGGTTTGCTATTTGTATATCACTTACTTGTTGATATTGTAATAATGCTTCAGTTAGTTGTTTTGCAGGCAGCAGGGTGCCCCAAGAATCTGATACCATCTTCCCAATCTAAAGCAAGTTTCAATGCCTCTTTGATTAGAGTAGTAAGGATTTCAAAACTGATGTCAGTCTTTTGAGGTAGGCCAAGTCAGGGAACAGACAATACGAGGACTATTGGAACTCTACTTTATTGTTACAGGTTATAACAGAATTGTGAAAGTTTGCCAGAGTATCCCTCTGCCCCCTTTTATAGTTAAAGAATCAATAGCTTGAGTTTCTCTCTTGTCCCTTCTTGTTTCCCAGGATAGACTTCTCATTTACTAAAAGTTCTTGCATTCCTTTTTCAAGGTTATTTTTATACTCCTTTATGCCCAAATAGTTATGACATAACTCTACTAGATATTCACTATCTGTTGGAAAAAGGATGTGAAGCTTTAGATTTAGTAACTGGCAACATTTCCTTTAACAGCAATGACTTCAACCAAATGTTCCCTTATACCTGTAGATCAATCACACATAATGGCTTGGGGTTATTTGGGCCCATTTCTCTTTACAGAACTGCTTCAACTCATTGGTATTTGGGGGCTGTCTTGCATGAACTGCTCATTTCAAGTCATGCCACATTTTAATTGGGTTAAAGTCAGGGCTTTGACTCAACCATTTCAAAATGCAGAACTGCTTTTGCTTCAGGCATTCTGTTTTAGATTTTTGTTAGGTTGTATAGTGTTATCACTATACACTGCATGACTACACTAGTTTAAGCTTCAGATCACAGACAGTTATTCTGATATTCTCTGTAGAATTTAATGGTGCAATTCATAATCCATTGTTCCTTCAATGACTACAAGCTATCCAGGTTGAGGCTACAAAGTCTCAAACATGATACTCCCACTGCCATCTTTCACAGGTGGGATGTTCTTTTGCTGAGATTTTCTCCAAACACAACATTTCCTGCTAATGCCAAATAGTTCCACTTTTATTTCATCTCCCCACAGAATGTTGTTCTAACAGACTACTGAATCATCTAAGTGGTCTCTGGCAAACTTGAGAGAAGCAGCAATGAACTTTCTGGAAAGCAGTGGCTTCTTCCTTGGTATCCTCCCACACAAACCACTCTTGTTTGTTCATGGTGCACTCATGAAAGCTAACATCAGGCAATGTGAGAGGGGCATGAGACAGGAGGCATGGCAAAAAATGCCCTTATTCCTTCCTCACTATCTTTTAAGGGCCCTGCCCTTCCTGTACTTGGGGTATCAGCTCTGCAAAAAAAGCATCTGGCTGGAAAAGAAATTATGGAGGGAAAAAAAAGAGTGGCAGCAGTAGAGAAAAGCTGAAGGAGGAAGACAGAAGAAACAAAGAGATAAGGAACAAAAAGTTAAAAAGAGAATAAGAAAATTGCCCAGAAGGAGCCTAAGGCACCAAAACTGAACCCAGGAGTAGCAGCAGTTCCAGAAAGGAATCTATGGAACCAGCAGAATTGGCAGAGCAATAACAGCCCAACAAGAATAGCTGATAAATTCCTGCAGATGAGTGGGAGCAGAGCAGAATGTCAGCCAGACCAGCAAGTGCAGTAATACCAATAGCCACAAAACGCCTATGGAGCTGTAATTGACTCTAGCACAGTAATGGATGGTGGCAGAGCAGAAAGGTTCAGCAAAACTACAACTCCAGGGGAGGGGTGCTGGCAAGGTGAAGAATTAGGCAGGAAGCAATTCTGAGTGCCAGCCACCACTAGCACCAACAACCAGGAAACTAAATATCTGACAGCAGCAGCAATGTTCAAGAAATGGTGAAACAAATGACAACACCAGCCTTCCACCCAAGTTGACTGAGGCCACACAAGTGACTATGAGACAGATAGGGCTGGGCAGAGCTGGAGAAAATTTAAGGACTTAGAATACAAATAAGATTTTAAAAAGATGTTAAAATTGTGAGTGTGCATGTGTGTAGATTTGGACTCTTGACTGGTACTGTCACACTCCCCCAAATCAGACCCATCAGAATAAAATGAGCTGCAGATTTTCAGCCATTACCCTGTAGGTTTTTGCAAACTCTCAGAGTAATGTATCCCTAATTCTTATAGTGACTTTTCTTGGATGACCACCCCTGGGAAAAGTAACAATGATGTTGCATTTTTTCCACTTGTACATTATCTGCTTCACTATGGACTAATGGAGGCCAAAATATTTGGCAACGGTTTTGTGGCACCAACATCAAAGATACTTTATCTGGGGAAAAGTAGCTAATGGCAGATGTTTTACTCAACAGTCTCTTCCCAGGAATAGTGGGGAAAACGCAGTAGGATTGTGGGTAGAAGGATTAGATACTTTCCTTTGTGGAAGGCAGAAGACCACATCTGACACATCTCATGTGTGCATCCCTGCTACAATACAGATTTGAGGCTGTCCTCAGAATTCAACAAAAACATATTTATGAAGTTTAGGTGCCAATCCACACACTCTGAAGTCTGGAATTATAGAAAAAAATCTAAAAAGAATTATTTCCCCAAATAAGAATCAACATGTTAGATTTGCAATCTTTATCATTCTGAAAATAAGAGGCTAACACAATTCAAAAGGGTGTAATGTTAAACAAAAATGAGGGACTTCACTTTCTTCCAAATTCACCACTACTAACTATAAGCTCTATTTAACAATTTCTTATATGCTATCAGGGAAATGCATGTCTTTTAGCATTGCTCACTGATTATGTAGTATATATAACTATTATATTGTTTTGAGATAAGAACATATTTACAATATATATCCTTAGGAGCATGCTGTGCTAATTACATACTGTATACACAAAGAGTTCCAAACATGGATTCAAAAACAAAAATTAATAAAATTCCCTCCCCCAAAATATGAATACTCCATCCTTGTTTTCAGGTTTTGCTGGAGAAAGGGTTTTGAAATTGTAGGATAAGTAAATTATGTGATTAGTTATATTTGTTCAACAGAATATCCTCAAAAACACTAATAAAAGACTTCAGGCTTCAACATTTTGGCCAAAAAAATAAACATAGACAAGATAACAAAGGATCAACTAAGGCATATAATTTAAATATTATAGTAAGGCAATTTTAAAAATCATTCTTGAAAATGGGACAAATCCATTTTTATAAGTCCTTGCATGTTAAATTATTACCATGCAACCCAACAACCAATCTAATGATTCTAAATAAAATGACTATGACTGCAATCTAATACACACCCAAACCTGAGTATAGGTCCCATAGAACAATGCAACTTACTTCTGAATATATGTAATATTGTGCTTTATATCACATAAATAATATCTCCTGGACTTTTTCAGCACACTCCATTTTATAATCAGTGGTTACAACTTACAGTATTGGGAACCATGCAAGCTATTGTTCTAAAACAGCATTATTCCAGGCCTCATCACAATTAGGCCTTTTTTATAGTCCTGCAGTTATTGAATCTAAAACAAGTTCACCTAAATTCCCATGAAGTAGAAATTTGTTACTAATACATAATTTCCAAAAATATTTCCAGAATTATATGAACCCAAATGGAAGGTACACACACAACTGTAAACATGCCTGAAGCTAATGCTTTAGTTCAGCCTCACCACTGTATCCTTGATTATACCTGCAGTTCAGTTCCAATGCATATAGACTACAATGGGAATTATTTTTTTAAAAAGCTCCAAAGAAGGCAGTAACTAACTAGTTCTGTATTGCTGCAAAAAACAACACGGACATGTCTTGGTACTCAACAGCAACTGACCTTTGACTGAATCTCACCCTGAATCAAATTGATTTAAAACAACTTGGGAGATTTTTAGATTGAAATGGGGCTTCTCCAAAGCAGTCAAAATTAAATAAGAACCTCCCAAAGATTCAGGGGGAACCAAACAGTGTGCCTGCAAAACCTGATCTGTTTGGACCCAGTTTTTTTTCAATGTGTTTCCCATTAAAATTAAAGCTATAGCCTTTTAAAAAATCTAATATAAAAATTGCATTCTTGTTCAATAAAACCTGAATATATTCATTTGAAATGTAGCAGGCTTAAGCCCCTCAGAAGGAGCTTTTATTCATGCACGCTTCTTTCAGTTCTATCGATAAAAAACATAGTTCTCTTTTTAAAAATCAAAACATAAAAGCACAGAACGTAAAATACTCTGCATTTGTTTTTCAGGAATTTGGCAGGTCTTTCTTTCATAAGAACCAGCTTTCCTGAAATGTCTATCAAAAAAATAAAGAACAAAAAGTTACAGCTAACTTGAAATTATGTTAAGTATAAAAATTTGGATTCAGGCTAAAAACTGAAATGTCAGCTTCAGATCAGCAAATCAGTTCTGAACTTAATCTTGCAGTTTGTTACATATCTGCTTTAAACCCTCCCAAAACTATCAGCTAAACAAAGAGACATCTATTTAATTATACTTTGTAATTACAAAAACTCAAAAGGCAATGTGATATTCTCTTGGGGGTCTAACCTGCAAGGTAGTAACAAGACTTTGTGAACAATAGTTTCAAATGAATACTGAAACTGCAACTGAAATCCAATTAAATGCTAATGGATGCTAATGATATGGGATGCAGGGAATTGTGTAGCAACACTTGATGGGCCACAGTTTTCCTATCCCAGAGTTAGATTAAGAATGCTGATCCCAGGTTTTCCACATAACATATTTAAGTGAATTAATCCTTCATTTTTGATACATATACAGTAATTGTAATATTCTACCCAATGCTGTATTTCAATAAATTCTTTTTTCTGACAAAGAGTCCCTTTAGGCAGGGAACAAATTGGCTCATTTAATTTGAATTTCACATCATGCAGATTTAAGAGTCTGGAATATGCAGTGTTCTCTGCTGTTTTACTATTTAGTTTGGATATAGGAAAACTCGAGATCAGAAGAATTATGCCTGCCAACAATTTGCTACCTACATCATGCCCTTATGCCAGTTAATCTAGCATAACTACAGTACCAAGTTGCCTTCACACTCACAATCAGCGCACGTTAAATTCCCTATCTATAAGTAAAGCCCAGAAGGCCAAAATGACGGGCATCTCTCATTTTACCGCTATCTTTAATCATTAGGGTTTTGAGTATAGACAAATACTTCTACTGCGTAACTCCCTAATCTTAAAGAGTGCATCCTTACAACATGGAGTCGGTCAATAACCAAACCAGCCCCCAATTGCACAAACCGAGAATGCTTTATTTAGGAGAGACGTTTAACCTTTTTCTACATTACGATCAAATCACATACTAAAGACTGGGGAAGAGAAGTAACTGCTTATCCCTTCGCTGCCGTGGTTACCGAACGAAGCAGATGGTCGGAAAAAGATATTTTCTCCTTTGGCCTTTAAAACTAATATACCAAGTAAAGGGGAGGGGAACCGGATGGGCGATTTAAAAGGGGGGGGGCGGAGGAAACGTCGGAGTTGCCTTACAAACAAGAGGCCAAAATGGAAGCAACGAGAGAAAAAAAAATCTCTTTACTGGGGGGGGGGGGGACGGCTAGGGGGTTTAAGGCTTCTTCGTTTCTAACCGGAGGGCGCTTTCAGACCGCGAGGGCAGCGCTGGCCTCGTCGCCTCGCTTCGCACCAACCCCAACCCGGCCGGGGCCTAAAAGACCTCGGCTCTTGCGTGAGCCGTCCTGCCCAGCTAAGAGCCGCTCCTCACCTGCTGGTATCGGCCGCCGCCGTTACTGCCGGGCTCGGCCGCCGCCGCCGCCGCCGCCATGGCGCTGGGCAGGAACCAAGCGAGGGCAAGGTGGGGGAACCAGCCTGGAGTGCCGAGCGCAGAGGGAGCGGGCGGAGGCCCGTCGGGGACGGTTTGGAGGCACTCCCGTCACGCCGCGGGCGCCGCCGGTGCTTGGCTTGGGGGCGGAGGGCCGACGCGGAGAAAAAAGGCAGCGGCGGCAGCCAGCCGGAGCACTCCCTGCCGCTACTGCTGCCGAAGCCCCAGCCCCTTCCCTCCCCACCCCTCCCCTCCCCACGTCACGCGCTGCCGCCGCCGCCACCCCCTCCTCCTCCTCAGGTTCTTCCGCTGCTCCGCGTTTTCAGCAACTCAGCAGTCTGTGCCTCTGAGGGGAAAATCCACCGGCCTTCAGCTCGGGCTGCTGGAAGCGATGCCCAGCAACATCCCCTCGCCGGTTTCTAGTTCCGTCTCGCGATCTTTCCCATCCGAAGGGAAAAGTGCGGCTCCCGGGGAAACGTGGCGTCTCCTTCGAGGAGCCCACTCCGAGCTGGACTTCAGGGACGTGACCCGATAGCCCTCTTCATGCACGGCCCGGTTGCGCGCGCCCTTGTATTCGACTCTTCTTCCAGAGAATGGATGCCAGCGCTTACACAGTGGAATTCGCTTTAGAGCTGCTGAAACAAAAACGTGGGTCAAGACGGTTGGGGTGAAAAATAGAGCTACTGCATTAGGCTAACAAGTGACCATCTCCGGGACAGACCTCTAGTGAGTCCAGATATACTGTGTCCGAAAACAGACAAGAATTTGATAACTCAAAGCGAGATAAGTCACGGATTACCAGCCAAGTCATATGAATATGAACGAAGTGGTCCAGGAATTAAGCATCTGCAAAACACTTAATAAATCAAGAATACTGAGAGTCAGATTCTCCCTAACACAATCAGCAACAATAATTAAATAGCTTAAACTGATGATTTACATGAGCCTGGCAGATGTCTGCATAACAAATAAGTGAAGCTCGATTTCTTTCAGTTGAATGATATATTGCCGTTTACTGTATAAGGGAAATTTTAAGATAGGTGTGAAGCTAATGAAGCTTGATCACAAATTCCTGTAATGTGATATATTCAGCTCAACATCAAACATCACATTAATTTGGATCATAGAAATTGGAACACCAAGTTATTATGTCTCCCTGCTTCATAAGCTACCTTTTCTTCTGCAAATGCCCATTCAGAATGGGACATCAGACCATTCTATATTATAGATTAGTTATATTAGTTATTAAACCTTCCCTTAGATTTCAGGTGATCTCTAAGCCTGATAAATTGGATCTGAGTTATTAATTAATTATTAAAACACATTCTCTATGTTTCTGGTGTAAAGTACTAATTTTCCTGGTGACATACAGTTTTAGAATTTTGCTTATAATGTACTCTTCCTTAGGCTATACATTACATAGGCTATATGTTTAGGCTATACAGTACACACAGTATTGTATTTATTTTATTAAATTTCTCCCCCACCCATCTCCCCCCAATGGGGGACTCTGGGCGACTTACAAAACATTAAAACCATAAATATATAAAAAATACATAATACATCTAAAATTTAAAAACAGTACTAAAAAAGGAAAATCCAAGATGGAAAATCGGTCTGAGGACAGCCGGCCACTATGGGGCTAGCCATCCCCCTGCTTGAAGTATTCCCTCCCCACCCCAAGCCAAGTGACAGAGCCAGGTCTTCAAGGCCCTTCAGAAGGCCAGGAGTGAGGGGGCCAATCGCACCTCCAGGGGCAGAATGTTCCAGAGAGCGGGGGCTACCACAGAGAAGGCCTGCCTTCTGGGCCCCGCTAGATGGAGTTCTTTTACTGAGGGGGTCTGAAGCATGCCCCCTCTGTGTGATCAGGTGGGACAGGTTGAAGTCATAGGGGAGAGGCAGTCCCTTAGGTAACCTGGTCCCATGCCATGTAGGGCTTTAAAGGTAATAACCAACACCTTGAATTGGACCCGGAAGCAAACTGGTACCCAATGCAGCTCGCGGAGCAATGGTGTTACATAGCCCCTTCTTGGGACTCCAAAAATAGCCCCCGCAGCCACATTCTGGACCAGCTGTAGCTTCTGGATACTCTTAAAGGGTAGCCCCACGTAGAGCGCATTGCAGTAGTCTATCTGGGAGATAACAAGGGCATGAGTGACTGTTCAAAGGGCTTCCCGATCCAGGAAAGGGCGTAACTGATGCACAACCCGAAGTTGTGCAAAGGCCCTCCTTGCCACGGCTGCCACCTGCTCTTCAAGCAGGAGCCGTGAGTCTAGGAGGACCCCCAGATTATGCACTGGGTCTATCTGGGGCAGTGCTACCCCATTGAGCACCAAAGATGACAAAGTCCCAGATACAGAGGAGCCATTAACCCACAGCCACTCCGTCTTACCAGGGTTCAGCCGAAGCCTGTTGCTCCCCATCCAGACCCTTACAGCCTCTAGGCACTGAGAAAGGGCAGTCACGGCATCACTTACTTCACCTGGGATGGAGATGTATAATTGCATATCATCACCATACTGATGATACCTCATCCCATGGTGGCAGATGATCTCACCCAGCGGTTTCATGTAGATGTTGAAAAGGAGCGGGGAGAGAACCAAATCCTGCGGCACCCCACAAAGGAGGGGCCGAGGATGGGACCTCTCGCTCCCTATCACCACCGATTGGGATCAACCCTGAAGAAAGGAGGTGAATTAGCACAAGACCATGCTGCCCACCCCCAATTCCCTGAGTCATCCCAACAGGATACCATGGTCGACGGTATCAAAAGCCGCTGAGAGATCAAGGAGAGCAAGGATGGTCGCACTTCCACCAACCCGCTCCCGGATTGTATAGCCTCCCTTGTACACAGCCTCCTCTACATTGTATTGTATAGTCTCCATTGTATTGTATATGTATTGTATAGCCTCCATTAGGCTATACAGTACATAGGCCAATGTATAGGCTACAATAGATAGGCTACATGTATATTAGGCTACAATACATACTCCATTAGGCTATACATATACAAAACAAGATAATTTAAATCTTGGTGTATTTGAAAATAAATTTCTCTCTGTATGTACCTTTGTTGCCTTTCAGTTAGAAATGGTACTCAACATGGTTAATAATTTAAGTTAAAAAACTAAAAATATAATTAAAAACAATGCACACAAGTTAATATCTACCTCAACAAAAAAGCCAGGTTCCATTCTAAAAGATTGCTCAGCTAAATATTGTCTATCAATGGAACAATAAAAGGGAGTTAGCTAGTTTGACATTCCTGGCAACTGATAGCCTCAGAGCAGTCATCCCAAAGCACTAAAGACTTGGGTGTGCTCCAGGGCCTGGGGTCAGGAAGTTAGGTGGACCATTTGAGTGGTTTCTGTTTATTGCTTTGTTGGGTGACCATGTTTCATTTTTATTTTGCTAAAGTTGTTTTTTATTGCTTTAATGTGTTGTTAGCCCCCCAGAGTTACATTTGTGAAGCATGCAGCTGAATAAATCAATTTAATAAATAAAAATAAATAAATAATGAACCCCACACTCTACTATCTTGTATTACTGTCAGATAAGTCTTCTATGGTAGTTGAACTAAATGGGCTTCTCTTGAAGATTTTAAAGCTCAGGTGAGCTTTTCAAAGAGAAAGTTAATGGCAACCTGCCAGTTGCTGAAGTGGAACACCTGGATACTCCCTAAATATCTGACTTTTTTTCCTTTACTGGCCTACTTTTGTGGTGTTGATATTTATCTGATGGGCAAAATTCAGCAGGATATGGAAAATCTACTTTCCATATTTTCCAGTACAAAAATATTTGTGCAGGGACAAGAAATTGGAAAACCTGCAGGAGTTCAATAAGAACTGAGTAATATTATTGGCCATGAAATGACAAGCAACTATAGGGGCAGTGAGTACAAAAGAGGGGGAAGGACATGAAATATAGTATGTTTAAAAAGACATTGCTGACACTATACAAATATTTTGTGACAAGCCCTACTAGTTTTTAAGAAAACCCACTTCTCTGCCGTTTCTGGACCTATGCAACAAATCTGATCTTTGATTGGTGCTTCACTACTAAAAGTCTAATGAAAATCCTAACAGTTGACACCAGTGACTAAACACTGCTGGTAAAAGAGTCACTTTGTGTGAGATGGGCAGCTATATAAATACAATAAATAAATAAAATGACTCTCAAGGGCAGGAGCAAAATAGTGTGTTACATTTGGAAAGCCTATTCCATCTCCATCTTATAGAAAAGCCATGACTGAGCTTTAGGCCCTGTTTGCCAGCGATTGCCTTGCTACTGGGCATAACTGCAAAATGGTGATACAGAGTCAGGTTTGGACTTTAGATGTTGAGTCTTGAATTAATGTGTCTGATCAGCTATGAAAGCCACCAAGGATACACTGGGGATTCCATTTACTTGGGAATAAGTTTCAGTAAGTGTAATTACTGACTGTATTAAAAGGCATTGGCCATTTCCTCACTAGTGATTTGTAGTGTCTTATAGCATCCGCCGGCCTTCACTATTTTTGTCACTGTTCCACCAGCACAGCAATGGTTACATGACACTATAAAAAATAAAGGTAAAGCCTCCTTCCAGTTGTGCTCAAATCCTGATGACTTCATGGAGGGACCCATGCAGTTTTCTTGGCAACAAGGCAGAAGTGGTTGGATGCTTAAAAGAAAGCCAAGAGATGTTCAGTATTTATTTTTAGAAGAAGCACTTATTTGCAAAAAGAGCCATGAAACACAGAGAACTGATTTTTTTCTAGGAAAACAGAACATCGGAGAATTTACCTACATTACAGTTCCCACATCACCGCCGCTATAGGTTGACAGCTTTTATTTGCATTTATTTTACTGGGATTGTAGGGCATATCAACAGAGGGCATGTCAATCCCCATAAATCTTTCTATCGATGCGTTTCCTTTCTTGGCGCTCTGAAAATCCGAGTCTGGACGAAACACTCCCAACAACCCTGTCTCATTCGGGGTGCTCCCTGCAGAACCGCCCAGCGAGCAGAATTAAAGGGAATTGAACCACTTTACAGATGCTACAAATCACTAGGGAGAAAATGGCCATCATACAGCCAGATGTTCCGTCTTCCCACTTTCTGAAGTTTTCTATCGTTCGAAACAAGCAAAAAGGAACGGGAAAACAAAGGAGGGTCACAATGGGAACTTATCTGAGCACCTGTAAAGGAAGGCAAGGCGATTGCAAAACACAACTTTTCAGGATGCCTCCTAACTTTCTGGGGAGGGGCAAACTGATGACCCTGGAAAGGAGCATAGTTGTCGGAGGTGGAACCCCGAACCCCTGGGAGTCTTCTGATCCTTCAGCAAGAAAGAGGCGAGCAGACGCGCTTAACGGCGCGCTAGGCGGAAAGGAGGGCGTGACGACGAAAGTCGAGAGGTGGAAAAGCGTTTCCTGCGCGCCGCCGGTGGCCGCCTACGACGCAGGTTCGGGGAGGAGGAGCGCAGGAAATTGCCCGGGGGTGGGGGGAGGAGAGGAGCGCTGCTTAGCTCAGCGTTTTCTTCATGTGACAGAATGAGGTCATAAGGAGGCGGGCCAAGCGGGGCGAGTGGCCGCGGAGGAGAGGTGAGTGCAAGGCAGGCTGCTCGGATTGGGGCCCAGGGGGCACCTCGAATCAGCGGGCCGGAAAAACAGCGTTTCTGCGATGGCGCAGGCGGGCTGAAGCCTGCTCCAAGCCTGGGGGGTGGCCGAGTGGTGCCTCTTGCCTCCGGCCCCTTTCCAGAGCGCGCGCTGGAGAAACTTCCTTCCCCCTTTGCTCCGCTTCCAGCTTCCATCTCTTCCTGGCGCCGATTAGAAATGAAGCGCGTGCCTTCTTCCCCCGGTGGTCTGCCCGGCCTCGTTCCCTTTGGCAGCCTCTATATCAGAAGGAATCTGGTAGCGCTTTTTCCAGATTAACCCGTTTTACTAAAAGGCGTGATCTTTCCTGACCCACAACTCATTTGGCTACCACACTCCCTCCGATGTTCAGGCCAACTCAGAAGATGTCAGCAAACTCAATGGGTGTTTAACACATTACAGTTGTTAATTGATAAGACGCTGGCAATCTGTTTCACATGTAACCTGCATAACCACCCTTTCTTCCCTCTTCCATCTTATCTCAGTTTAAATCCTGTCTCAGTTTACCCTGTCGGTGCATCTGATGAAGTGATCACAAACACTTACTACAATGTACAGTAGCAGTCTGAAAAAGTGCTACCAGACCCCTTCTGATTTTTGGCTACCATAACACAGCTTTCCTCCTACAATGTCAGCAACTTTTACAGTCAGTTTAATCAGACTCATTGCACAAAAGCACTTGCTGCTTTTCTAATCCATTCATTTATGAATGGAAGTGTGGTGTTTAACCCGTGCTGATGATATCTGTGAGGTCTGTATTTGCTGCAAAAGCCACAGAGGTGTGGGTGATGTGCTAAAAACTAGTGGATGTTTATGGCTTCAGTTGTCAGGGAGCACTGTCCATTTCATGTAATATATGAAGCGTGAACCTTAATTACAGGGAAGAGGAGGCAAATTGCAGAATATTCAGATTAAGTATGATAATTACATGATCGTGGCCATTCACAAAGACATTGGTGATAACTTATCCTAATTTGGCAGCACGTATACAGCCACGCCATGCAGTATTTCTGACACACCTCTGTGGTTGTACTTTGTTATAGCAGAACACTGAAAAGAGACTATAGCTGGTGAACTGAAAATGAAAAACAAAAAATTGGCTCTGGCCATTGGAGAACCAGCTCTTTTCGTTTTAGTTTTTTTCTCTCCTCTCAAGCCAACATGGAATGTTTGTTCCAGCATGTTTCTCCTATTTTGGTGGGTGTTTGTGCATAGCATGACCCTGCCACCCAGCTATCTTTTACTTTAGTAAGAATGTTGAATTTTTAAAAAAATAATTTTAAAAACTTATTACAGAGAGATATATCATTTAGTGGGCCTGAGACTTGGTGGGATGATCTTTATGACTAGAATACAGCAGTTGAAAGATGCAACCTGTTCAAAAAGAGCAGGTGCAATAGAAAGTGAGATATTAAAATATCCATATCAGTACAGAAATCCAAATAAATTAGCTTAGTGATGCTGTTGCGAGTATTTTATTTTTGTGTTGGAGACAGCTGAAATATTTAACATTGGAAATTGTCAGGAGTCACCAGTTTCTTTGCTTCAGTTGTAAATGTATGAATCGGTTTTGCTTCAATTGCAAATTATAAATCATATTAGAGTCAATATGATTGAAGTAGCAAAAATGACTTGTAATAAATACTGTACATACATAGATTTTGAAGAAGGGCTGTATGATTTCCCTATAATGAGAAACCTTGAATCCCAAAACATTTTAGATTCATAAATCTTGCCTGGGTGAGATACACATTTCACAGATTGTAAGCAAAGAGATGAAAGAAGAAGCACGGATAACATTCTGCTGTTCTTGACCTTTTTCAGAACAATAAACTCATCTGTCAAGTATTTTGGGGAGAGAGAAGCTCCTAAATAGAAAAATGACTATCATTTTAAAAAACAGTGATGTTTAAATCTACATCAGTAGCCAAACCTGTCTTCATGTGTTGTTCAGCCTACAAGTGAAATGTGTAATCCGAGCTTTCTTCTAAAATTACAGGTTACAATGAAGCTTATAATTCTAGAGAATTATGCTCAGGCCAGTGAATGGGCCGCAAAGTACATTAGGAACAGAATAATCCAGTTTAATCCAGGACCAAATAAATATTTCACTCTTGGACTTCCCACTGGTAAGTTACAAACCCAAGTTCATAGGAGGTAAGCTTTGGAGTCATAATTTACTCTGATCTAATTCAGATGAAGGACTGTGCCTCAGGGTTATTATGATCAAGGCATCATTCTTTACACAGGATATTTGTCACAAATGATTATTAAATGACTAACTCTTTTTGAAGGCAGTTCTGTGTTCTCAAATATAGAAGAAAAAAAACTTACATGGAAATAATATATCAAGAGCTTGCAATTTTGTTTGAACACATGCACATTTGACTGGAATATGAATATAGCAGACCTTTATACACTTTATTCCCAGACTGCTTATATCTGCAATTTTGAAAATATATCATGAACATTTTCACAATTAGATGCTCATAGCAGGTCTGGCCAGTTATAAGATACTTTGCTAGGGGGCTGAGTAGACGTTGCATATTTTTTGACATTGAAGGTTGATGGATCACTAAACAGTAAAAAAAAAGAAAAAGATTAATGGATCACCTTCTTTCCTAATACAGTGTCCAGCCTCTGTATTAATAGTCCACACTATTTTCATCATCATAACAAAGATTGTATTGCTATAATGATAGATGGAATTAGATGCCTTGTTAATTTAATTTTTAACCCATTTTTCCCAACAACATCCCTTTGTTAACCACTCCCTTGACAAATTCTCTTATTCCTCCATAATATTTAATAATTTACTTCAAGACATAATCTTTGTTGCTGATGAGAAATAAAGGTGGAATGAAATGCATTCTTTTTCCAAAAACATGTGCCCACTTTTCCCAACAAGGACACTACGTTATGAGGCAAGGGAGAAACAACCTAATGTTCAAATTTTCCTTTTCCTTCCATAAAGTCTAATCATTCAATACTGGGCATTGACTGCTACTTCATTTCATTGGTTCCTGTTGATGGGAATGAAGGGCCCTGTGTTGATGTGTAATGTCAGATTAATAGAGTTCATTTCAACTAAAAAACAGGATGAGACTGTTTTTGTTAGGAAGCAACACTGGCCCTCTGTTTCTGGGTCACTGTGTCCTTTGCCACTACGTGTTATTTTAATTTATTCTGTTGAAGGATTGAATCCTACCTGCGTTTGGGTATCCTACTGCACTTGGGCATTTATCTTTTACATAGCACAGTAAAGAGATCAAGAGTAGCATGCAACTATTAGGTTAGCTCATTAGGCAGGTACACTGTTCCCAAATTCCTATCTAGTACATCATTCCATAGGAGATATAAAAAGAATTGTATTCAATTGTATATAGCAGTCCTTTGAAGAATGCTTCACCATTAGCAGCAGAAAATGTCACCAAGGAAAGGTGCACTGGCAGTGGATGCCAATGCAGTTTTGGAGACCTTGACCTTTCTGGGGGGGGGGGGTGAAATTCACCTGACGGAGCCATGGCTGAGCTGAAGAGTGTGTTTTGAGCCATTGTTTCTGTAGTCACATAAACCATTGCAGTTTTCAGTTAAATGCATGCTGCTTACCATTTGTGTAGTGCAACATTTGTTTTCATCGATCGGCTGTTGCTTTCTTTTCTCTCTAGGAAGTACACCATTAGGATGCTACCAAAAACTGATAGAATATTGTAAGAATGGAGATCTCTCTTTCAAATACGTGAAAACCTTCAATATGGATGAGTATGTAGGTGAGTCACCTTTATTTAAAGCTGTAGGGAGGTGTCATTTCTGTTTCTTGTCAACAAATTTTCTTTACTGCCTATAGATAAACACAGATTTATTTCTACATTGTAGTATGGTGACTCAGGATCTGAGCTATGAACCATAAGCTCTATGTCATCTTTTAGCAGCAACCCAGCTGAGCAGTAATAGCCAGCAAATCATTCTCTCTCAGCAAGTATACAGATGATAATACTGATCTATCGTAAATAATTGTGGTATAAATTGCTGTGATTATTTATAGTAAGTGATCTGAAACTATAAGCTGCTGAATATTTCTCCTTAAGAAATATTGTGAAAAACAATGGGCAGACAAATGATTATCCCATTGTAGTAGGAAAGAGTGAAGCAGTTTGAATGATTAACTCAGGCTAAGCAACCTGAAGTCCTTCAGGTGTCATAGACTGCAATTCAGCTCCATCCAACATGGCAACAATTGTGGACATTGTCATCCAAAACATCTAGAGTCTACCACTTTGCTCCTGAGAAAGGTGCTGGGCTCATCACTCTTTCTGACTCTACCATTTCCAGAGTCATGTGTAAGAAGAAGGCTGGTCTGGTACTTCTCTCTTTGCTTCTGATAAAAATTTTTGAGGGACAGCTTGGGAAAAAGCCTTGCTCCTCTTCTTCTCTTCTCCTGCCCAAATTGGTTCTGCTGCAATTTCTGAGGAGCAACTGCTCTTCATAGGATGCAACTACAATTATGCAAGCCAGGTTTTAGGGATTATAGAGTAGAAGTGTTTGGTTTATTTCTCAGGAATGGTATAGGGAAAACTTGTAGGAAGGAGTGCTGTATGCCACCTTGATCATGGTGGGAAATAGATTTCATTGTTATTGTTTTTATGTTCTGAGGTCTTAATATATTACTTAGTCTATTCTAAGGCATAATATTTGTTCATCTAGTTCTGGATTGTCAGTTCTGGCTAGCAGCAGCTCTCTAGGAGCTCAGGAAGTTATATTTCCCAGCTTGTGCTACCAAATCACTTCTAACTGGGGTTGCCAGTGACGAAACCTAGAACCTTCTGCCTATAGAACAGGTCGTTTTCCTACTGCGTTATAGCTGTTGTAAGCTGTCCTTTCAGTATTATGGATGGAAAGATGAGACATCAATAAATGAACTAAAAGCAATCACATGCTAACACACTGTTCGGTCAGGTCTTCCAAGGGAACATCCAGAGAGTTACCATTCCTTCATGTGGAATAACTTCTTCAAGCATATTGACATCTCTGCTGAAAACACTCACATTCTGGATGGGAATGCAGCTAACCTGCAGGCAGAGTGTGAGGCATTTGAAGACAAAATAAAAGAGGCTGGAGGAATAGAACTCTTTGTTGGGGGTGAGTATTTAAAGGCATTGGAAGCAGGAGTGAGGTTGCAAGGGAGGGTGCTCAGTAGTAAAACACAGTTATGCAAGAGCAAAGTACAGTTGCTGTCCTAAGGGTGGTTATCTGGGAGTGTCCAGTCTGAAACCAAATCTGTTGAATAACATAGATTGATTGGGCTGGTTGCAGTCTGGCCTTGAAGTTTTATAGTCCATACAGTACTTCAAGAGCAATGGGTTTAAAAAATAAAAATACAATGAGGGGGACTACAATTCAGACAACCATACACCAGGTTTTTTTTAAAAAATGAACAAATGTATAAACAAGATGAGTTGGAAATAAACTGGACCCGATTCAAAGGGATATGCAGGTTCAACCAAATCAGACCATAATACTGATATAATCTGTGGGAGGATTTCTCACATAAATTGTTGTAGTAGTTGTAGTGTTGTACTGGCATCAGGGAGATCCATCTGAAAGTTCACCCCTGGCCCTGGAGGTTCACTGGTTGACTCTCAGCCCAACCTGCTTCTCAAGGTTGTTATTGTGGGAAAAAGTAAGAGAAAAGGGGGTAAGTACTCTGTATACTGCCTTGACCTCCAGAATAAAAGGCAAGATGTAAAACTAAGAAACAGTAAATGAGATGTTATTTGGCACCAGGGAAGATGGAGAATTTTTTATGGCCAAGAGACTGAGCTTAAATGAGGCAGCAAGCTGGCATATTTGATGGGGGTAGAAAAGTCCCATTGTGAATCTTATTGGGGGTCAGTTGAATATCTGGAAAGATATGATCTGTGATTATGAGCTTAACACCAAATTGGAAATCCATTTGTCTGGAAGAAACATTTATTGATCAATTAAAGGCTTAGCTGAAGATTGCTAGAGCAGCCAGGGCTATTCGATCTGCATCGTCATTATTTCTACTTGCCTTGAAAATAGTTCTAATCCTCTTTCCAATAATTTTGCTAATTCTTACAAGAGAATGTTCTTGCTCCAGATATTTGGCAGCATGTAAACTTTTAGACAAGTACTGTCTGATCTAAAGAAACATTCACAACTACCTCTTTGAGCAATGCATTTATTCTCAAGTACTTAATCCTAAATCTTATTCTTATCTGTTTACCAACTATCAATCTGTTATAATAACTTCAACCATTTCCCCTACAGGTATCGGTCCAGATGGTCATATTGCCTTCAATGAACCAGGGTCAAGCCTGGTATCCAGAACTAGAGTGAAGACATTAGCTATGGACACAATATTGGCTAATGCTAGATTCTTTGAAGGTGATCTTTCCAAAGTGCCCACAATGGCTCTCACAGTTGGAGTGGGTACAGTCATGGATGCCAGAGAGGTTAGAAGCATAATAGCTACTCATACAAGAGAGGCAGAAGGGGATATGGAACAAGCTGTTTGTCTGAAGAGAGGAATTCTAGGTTATTCAGTAGTATAGAATATTGGACTGGGAAGGGGACATTTAGGCCATCAAGTCCAATTCCTTCTCAGAGCGTGAATCTAAATTAAAGTATCCCCAATAGTTCACTGTGTAGCCCAACTTGAGTAGATCCAGCAAAGTGGAGCCCATTTCAGTAATTGGCTATAATATCACACTGCTCATACTAGGAAGTTTTTCTTACATTTTCAACCACAACCTGCCTTCCTAAAACTGGAATCCTTAATTTTTTCTCTTCCTACATTCTTTGAAAATGGAGAATCTTTACCTTCTGTGTGATTTCAAGTATTTGAAGAATGCTATTGTATCTCCCCATGGTCATCTTCTCAAGGCCCACATTTCCATTTCCTTTCATCTTTCTACGTAGGACTTAGTTTCGAATGTCCTGATAATCCTCACTGCTCTTTGAATCTGTTGCAGTTTATCTGAATATGGGTTGATGCTTAATATGGGATTTATTTATTTGAAAATAAAGCCATGCTCTTTCCTACTCAGCTTCACTTTCTGTAGTATAATTGTATGTCAGCATTGAGCATGATGCACAATTTAGACAGGGAACCTCCTTCAGGCCCCTTTTTCTGACATACAACACATCTGCAGTGTAGAATACAAACTGGCCATATGCATAGTCATGAATATAAATGAAATGTTTTTCTGATACTCCCAAAGTTATTTGTTCTTGTTTGTTTTATTGCAAGTTTTGTTTTCTGTTGCATACTAAATAAAAGTTAAATCTATGGAAGATAACAAACTTACCAGTCATATAGTATCTGACTAGAACACAAAGCCTTTGAATGAAATTTTAGCTGTTTTACTATTCCAAATAAAAAGCTAAGTATATAAAATATTAATTATAGTATATGAAGCTATTGTGTATAGCCAATAAATACACTAACAAAACTTTTTTGAAACTTTGTAAATAAAGCAGATATTTTGCAGACCTCTTAAACTCAAATTTCAGAACTTAAATTTCTGAAATCATTGCTTATAGCACAATGCATTATCATTGTTAGGTGAGAGCAAGGGAACCGATACTCATCCTGATTTTTTCTTTATGCTTTCCATTTTTGCTAAACTGATTGGCTGTAGTTGGTTCAGTAAATCTGTCAGGCAAATCCACACGCTTCTAGTTCACCAGTTTTTATTGGTCCATTTGTTCTTGCATACTAACACAAGTCTCTTGGGGAAATATCTTCTGCTTAAAAGACACAGAATTTGTGGAATTCATAAATGAGTTGCTAATAGAACTACAGAATATAAACTGAAATAAATAAAAGCAAGCTTTTACAAGTATGTTATAAATTATGGAGCTCTGCTTTTTAGTTTTTGATTTTCATATGAATCTTTTTCAGGTTCTCTATAAAGTATAAGTCTAGAGAGCTGCAATGGTTACAGCTTCTTCTCCCTTTTATTCTCTTGAAAAAGTTCTCAGATGTTGGTAAAACATCATTGGATGTTTATAACTTAGTTCTTTTTGCAGAATGTTAGTGTTCTAGACCATCTATTCCTCCTTTCTCCCAACCTGAAATATAATACATAGTTGAGAATAGAAAGGAAAGTTTAGTATTTATGATGCTTGTCATCAAAAGCCTAATTGTGCTTCCTGTACGTTTTGTCATTCAGGTTATGATTCTGATCACAGGAGCCCATAAAGCATTTGCATTATACAAAGCAATTGAAGAAGGAGTGAACCACATGTGGACTGTTTCTGCCTTTCAGCAACATCCACGAACTGTCTTTATATGCGATGATGATGCTACTTTGGAACTTAAAGTGAAAACTGTGAAGTATTTTCAAGGTAGGTAGTTGTACAGAACTGAGAAATAACCTATAAATGTTGTCTAGAATATAAAGAGGCGTTAATGCAGCAGTGCTGTTTGGCAATTCAGATCTACAAACCATGTTGCAAAAATCCTCTATTAAGCTGGTACCTGTCTTGACCACAGTTAAAATGTTATATAAGGAGCTGCAAATTTGATTTGGGACTGTCATTCTTTAAATACCAAGAGTATCTTGGGAGATTTTAACTTGTAAAGCAAATTTATTGGTTTCTCCACTATTTCTTAGCATCAGAGGTATTTCCTTATTTAATAGCTCCTCATAAGTCTTGTTGCTTTTGGCTTGTTTAGATGATCACTTTCAGTATTGTCCCTTCATCTTATCGTTTTCAGAAATATGGTTCTTTAGGCATTTTCTCAACGTTGTTGTTTTTGCCATTCTAAGTGAGTTATTTGCATCTCTCATTCACCCACACCCACTAAGCATCTCTTCTCTTTAAATTTGCTTGAGCCAGAATCCAGTTGATGGGAACCTTTAAATAGATGAAGAGTAAGGAAAAACAGCACCAAGGACTTAGGACAGACTAAATTAAATCTATAGAAAAGGAACAAGGGGTTATTTGTGCTGCCTCTCTAGTATTGTGCTGTTTAACAATGCCAGTATAGATGTTGGTGAAAGTCCCGCTGAGCCATCCCAATCATCATCTTGTATCCAGCAATGAACAGCTAGATATCTGGAGGAAGTTAAGGTACCATGATACCAGCTTTCTAAAACTATTGCTGGCTTCACCTACCATGCTAAGCTACTGCCTTTCTATGAGCCAGCACACTGACAATTCTCTTTACTGTTAATGAAGAAGCTTGCAGGTGGCTGTTTATAAAACTGTTTCCTGAATCTTTATCAGCCTAGGAACGGACATATAAAACACTTCTATCTTCAAGTCCCACTTCACTTCATTCTGCTGCTTGCAGTGGTGTGTGTGTATGTGTGCATTCATATTCATACATCAAACACTTTTGAATGCTAAACTATGGATGTGAGGCTAAATGTCTCAGAATATTTTTGTTAGATTCATATCTTGCCTTTTCCCCCCAAGAGTTCAAAGTAGCTGTCATAGTGATCTCCCCTTATTTTATTCCCCAAATAGAAACCCTGCAAGATAGGCTGGGCTGGGAGAGAGCAGCAGGCCTAAAGTCATCCAGAGAGTTTCCATGACTGAGAGCGTTGTTGAACTTGAGTCTATCTAGTCCTAGTCTCACGTCTTATCCACTCATCCACGTTGGTGCTTATCTTAGAACATAAGGATTGTCTTTTCCTACTCTACATACAACATCCAAAAATATTAAAAGAAAAAGATTAAAGAAAAAGATTAAAAGAAAAAGATTAAAGAAAAAGATTAAAAGAAAAAGATTAAAGAAAAATATTAAAAGAAAAAGAAAAATACATCTAAAAATATTAAAAGAAAAAGAAGAAACAGAGGATATTGTAGTGATGCCAGTCTGCATTCACAAGGAAAACAGCTGGCTTTCTGGCCTGGAAACAGACATCCTTTTGTGTCAAAACAGAATCAACATTGGGGAAGGCACATAACACAAAGGCAGATGCCCTAGCCTCTCCCTTTCCAGAATGGGGAAAAGCTTTGTTTTTTAAAATGAAAGTCAGAACGCTGGGAAAACAGAGAAATTGCTGTGCCTGACTTGGCTGTACTATCTCCCCAAAGTGCTACTTTTTAAGAAAAAAAGTTTTGCTTTTACTAATTGAGTACAAAAAATAAAGAGGAGAAAAAGTAAGCAATACACAGAGAAGTAAAAAAGGAAAGAAGAATACACATTCACAGATACATATCCCTATGCTTTGAAATCCAGGTTATATCGAAGCAATAGAGAGAGACAAAAGCTGTGTTAAATTTTTGGGGCTCTCTGTGTTTCAGTCCAGTGTTCTTTATATCTCTGTACAAGCTCAGTGACTGCATATACTTCAGTTTTGTATGCATATATCAACTTGAATGTGAAGGTACTAATTTTTCTAATCTCTTGACATAATTTTTTCATGAGGAATTTTTAGTGCTTGATAAATCTTGAAGCCTGTGAGCCCTGTAACAGATGAGTGCTGTTTTGTGGGTTTCTGAATTGGTTGTATATTTATACGGTTAAGATTTTAACTTTTAAAGTGATTTTATATTTTGGGGGGGGGACTTGTTTATTAAAGTTTGATTTTTCTATGTCTTGTTAGATTGTTCTATGTCTGGAATCTCTAATCACATGTCTCTATTCTCTATAAGTGGTGCTGTAGCAACAATCTCATTATTTCATTTTTCTATGCCAGAAAAATAGCCAGGTGTGGGAATCCCCCTTTCCCAGTGCACACCCATGCATATATACACACAAAGTTAAGGGGTAGGATGCTAGGTAAGACAACCTGTTGGAAGATGGATGGTGGCAGTGGGAACTATCAAGGTGCTACTGGTATCCAAGTACATTAGGCAGGGTAGTATGAGACCCAGAGGGTTTCTGGGAGACAAAGTTTGAGATCTCTAGCCCACTACCCCACAGGTTCAACTGTGCTTGGTACAGGTGTAAGTTATCATGTGACATTTACATTAGAACTGAGTTATTTTTATGTTTCATTAAAACAGGGTTGATGCTTGTTCACAACAAACTAGTGGAACCACTCTACAGTATGAAAGAAGTTGGAGCAGAAAGTCAGTCTGAAAAACCCTACAGCGACTAGCCTCTTGGGAGCCTAAGTAATTGGCTAAGTAGATCTTTCTGTTACCATTACAAGAAGTTGGTGGACAGCAGCCTTTCAATATGCAAAATACAGTATTGGACTCGAATTATTGGAAAGCATCCTTTTTTTCCTCCAGGTGAGGTAGTAGGAGTGGATACAGCTGCATCAAGCATTTTCAAGCATTTCAGGACTAATTAGCATCAGTTTCCCACTGTTTTAAGAACTTAGACCAAACGAAGTAACAGCAACTCCATTTTCTTAATAAATGAGTCTAAGGGTTGCTGGAATGGATAATCTAGAATCTTAGATTATATATAGAAATGAAATCTACAGACTCTGAACTTTTCATTAATTTTTGTATATTAAAAGTATAAATGTTTGTAAACAAATTGGGGTATATTTATTCTTTAAGAGTTGGAAACATGGAGTTGGATTTCATGAGAATGTCGTTTTTCAGGAACTGAAAAAATCACAAGAGCTTTTTCAGATAATCTGCTATGCCTCAACTCCTAATGTGGAAATATCAGAGTTCTCCAAAGTGGTACAATTATGTACTGTGAGGAACCGTTCCACTCTTGGTTCTTGTTCTCCATTATTACCCAAGTCACCTTTTCCCAACCTGATGTCCTTTTGCTAGGAATTCTGTGTATTGCAATTCAACCTGGAAGATACTAAGGTAGGGAAAGCCAATGCAGAGCTTCTAAGAGTGCAGAAAAAACATACTACTCTCTTCCTTCTCTATTCCCTAATTGGCCTGCAGAAGACTTCTTGGCATTTATGCCTGCTCTTTAAAAGTTTTCCATTGGCTTCCAGTTGGTAGGAGGAGCCTGAAATGCTAACTTTCACCTATAAAAACTCTAGGTAGGAACATCATATTTCCAACTTCTATACCTAAGCATAGATTTCATGCTTAACACATTGCAGATAGGAAGAGCAGACATCCTCATGTCAGCTTAGCCTATTTCTTCCTGATCTTCTCTGGGCAGGCATTTTTTGCAAATTTGAATGGAGCAAATAATTTATTAATCAGAGAGATGATCAAATAATGAGTTCTTTCACGGACTGACCTGCCAACAGTACTATTTTGTGGAAACTGAAGGATGGATACAAAATGACTGTTATGGCTAAAGGCAGCCATTTGCACTTATCTATTTCTCAGACAAACTAGCAAGGCCAGAAGACCAGTAATTTGTCCACAAATAAGATAGGGTACTATAGAAACTTCAAAGTACAGACCTTTTATTTGAACCTACCATCATCTCTTTCATTGAATCTCACCCTTTAAACTCCATTCTCCATCCATGTCATAACAATCAGTGCCTAAGAGAATCTCAGGCAGCATCTTATCCATGCTAGCAGGACAAAGAGTTAAAAATTTCTGGATCTGAAGAAATCACATGTTTTACTATACACTTTGCTCCCTGGACAAGGATAACAAACAAATTGGTTATATTCCACTGCTTTCTACTGTTCTTGGATCAGTTTTAGTGATAACGGTGCTAGCTAAAAGAGAAGCACATGGTGAAATTTTAATGTGCTAATGTTCAGTGCTCTTGAAAATTAAAAGATCTTACATCACACCCATGAAATTAGTGGCAACAAACAAAAGCAGTTTTCTAGATACTCTGATAATCAACAATCAAAAGTATCTTGAGCATGCATGATACAGCTTCATTCATTTCTTTAGCTTTTGATACTGGCTAGAGGCTAATCATCCTCATCCCAGAAGTAATGATCATTTTGCATAGTCTGAAATAGCCTGAAAGACAAGAAAATTGAGTTATAAACAAGAAAATATTTTACCAACATGGTAACAACTCATGCATATATTTCTGTTGAGAGCCTCCATCCAAAAGAGTAGCAGAATCACATAGCAAAACGAAGAAAGTTCGTTTTCAAAACTGGATTTCTTCACAACTAAGCAGTTTTGCAATGTTACTTTATTTGTAACATCAGAAATTACTACTGAATGTGTTAAAAAAAAAAACAACAGTGCTCCTCTCCGCTTTCAGTAAAGATAACAATAATCTTACTAGTACCCAGGCAATGACTTATCCAAAAAATGGTAACATTAAATGATCTGGAGTAGTGGTCCCATGGAAAAACTGACTTCTCAAGGCATGACCAGTACTTCTACAGACACTTAGTATACTTTTATTGTTTGTAACAGCAGGGACACTTTTGGACTTCCTCTTTCTGAAAACAATGGTTCTCTTTTAAAGTTAAATATGTACAATATACTTTTTATTGTTATTTTCTAGTAAGCACTGATATTGGATATCTTTTGCATTGCATTTTTCCTACTTCTGACATAATGCAAAATGTAATCATAAAGAGAGCTAATTTACAGCTCTAGGGCAAATTGGAATAATCACAGTTTCTAGCAGTAGTTAATGTAAACATCTGCCATATCCTCCCACATTCATGAATTCAGTATCAGCCCACACTTCTCTTTCTTTTCTGCCCATTTCCTATTTTGTGCACTACTTATGCAGATAAAGAATTCTAAGGACCCAGGGGTGTTCGCAGAGCTGTCAACAACATTGAAATGGAAGATGTGACTGAATGATCAATGCTCTGCTGCTTTTTACATGTGTGTATGTGTGTGATGCATGCAACAACACATGTTAAAAAAGTATAGGGCTCTAAGTGCCTGGTGGCACCATTGTGATGTTGTTGACAGCCCCTATGGAAATTCCTGTGCGGAACTCAACATTTTCCAAACTATTTTCTGACATTTTGATTTAGCCAGCTTACTAAAGCTATGGAATTTGGGATCTGCTTCTGCTTTTGGCACAAGTTTAAACATTGCAGTACTAGTATTTAAAATTAAATATTAAATTTTGCTAGAAAATCTGTTGTGATGCTAATGAAAGTATATTTTATTCTGCATTAAGCTAAGCCATGGTTTAATCATGGTTAAGTTAGCTGTGTTTAAGTAAGTATAGCCAAGCAAATCACATTATAGATTAGTATAATGTGTGAATCCAGTCTTGATTAATATACTATTTTTCAATAACAAGTCCTATATCAAATTTCAAACCAGTCAAAATAGTTTTAATGATTTTGAACTTTTCATTGTCATAGCCTCTTGCTGATAAAAGGGAGCTCCATGCACATCTCGAAAGTTTTTGTGATATACACAATAGCCCAGCAAACACTTTAACCAGAATGTACAATAAGCTCCAGACTTAATAGCATTCAGTTTATTAACCTACTGCAGTATTTATCAAACTTGGCAACTTTTAAGATGTGTGGATTTCCACACATCTTGACTTCCAGAGAGGCAATAGTGAACTGAAGATGGCTTTGCTTTTAGCAGAGCCAACAACTGCAGCAGAATGAGGAATTGGTGAACAGATCGGCACCTCAAAACTCCTTCCTGGACCTGGGATTGCCCATAAGGCTCCATACAGATGCTCCCCATGATGAGACTGTAAAACAGCAGTCTCCAGTGGGTTTTAGAGCTCTGGGAGCTGGGAGAGTTGGCTTTGCCCAAGTCGCAGTTCAGAGCCTTCAAAGGGACACTGGGTTTGCCCACTTCCTCTCTTAATCACTTCTGGAAATGGCTTGTAAATTGCTTTTTGGATACTACGAACCTTCAGAAGGACAAGTTTCATTTCACTGGGTGATTCTCCTTCAGTCCTCAACAAAAGAAGTTTCATGTAAGTTTAAGAACTTAAAGAAAAAAATATTTGGAAATAAGCAGCAAAAGGGTGATTAAAATGTTGATTTTGGAAAGTTATAAACAGACCAAGAGGCTAGATTGACTGGAAATAAGATTTTGAAACTAATTAAAAGAATCCTTGTCGTTTGTTTAAAATCCTTTTTAAAATACATGAAGACCTTGAAGTTAAGTGTAAGAAAACTTTCACAACATGAGAAAATGTGGACTAGAGAAAAACATGATAAGAGGAGACCTTGAAGGCTGGTTACTAGAAGCAACCAGAAAGAACTAAAGATTATAATTAAAGGAGAAGACCGACCAATACAGAATGGAGAAAAGTATTTTAACTCTGGAAGAATTCAAGAATATTTGGCAACAGTGTACTCAGAACTTTCTCTTAAGTTTGACTGCTACTATAAAAATGGGTTTAAAAGAGGATACAACCAAGAATCAGGCTGTTTTTGATATGGATTTAAAACTGACAGGATACAAGAAAGATATTGACAAAGATGCTACACAGGACTTACAAATGAAACTGGCTGATGTTTTAATAGCTAACAGGGACACACAAATAATAAATCAAAAGAGTGAATGATAAGACGTTATTATAATAGATAAAAGATGAGATATAGGACGAAGAGATTTTTGGTTGAAATGTTAGAGAAGGTGTAAGTTACTGAAATTGTTTGTACTTCCCTTGATGAAGGGGGAAGTCATTTCCTCATGTATCTTTTTTTCCTCCCCCTTTTTTTCCCCCTTCTCTCTGCACTTTTTATTTTTTCTTCTTTTTTATCTTTTTCTTAATTTGTATTAGTTTTTTATCTTTGTATTTTTAAACTTCAATAAAATTATTATTAAAAAAAAAGAAGTTCACACATCTTAAAGTTGCTAAGTTTGAAAAACACTGACCTACTGTTTTGCTTATTTTGTAGTAAGAGGTCCCAAAGTCTTCTAGAGTGCAATCTGGTTAACCCATGTAAATCACACCAATACTGAAACTACACTTTTTCTTTCAGTAGCATGAAAGGTTACCTACCGGTTAAAGCATGGTGAGGCTGGATCATTAAAGTGCCGGTATGGATTTGCCCTTGATAAAGAACCCATACAAAGCCAACAGAAATACTGCATGCAAGCAGTACATGTCATCTTGTTACAGCCATCTAATTTCTGACAAAGGAGAAGGGGGAAAAAAAGACAATTTGACATGAAATCTGCATTACAGATATATTGTACTTGCTAAAAGACAAAAGATCTAAAGGCTATTCCCTTGCACTATCTACAATTCGGTATTCCTAACACTACATTAACTAATGAAACCCTGCAGTAGCAAATACTGTCTGACTACTACAGGAAAGAGAATTCTGCCTGCTTCTCTAAATAGCTCAAGCACTAGATTGGATTTTTATATGCAGTGCTTCATCACATTACCCAAGCTGAGCCTCAGAAACAATCCTTAAAAAAAATCCTTCATTGTCAACAGTCCTCTGTCCTTAGTCCCTAGGAAGGCATATCAGCTGAAGTTACATAAACTGATAGAGGAGCTTATGGATGTGCAGGAACAAATCTTGATCAAGAGATCCAGGAATGTCTAAGCATCTCCTATCTATTAACCAAAATGCAAAAAACACAATCCACAGCACTCCATGGCTTGGATACTTCATTATTATCACAAGGAACCTGATTCTAATAATTATGTCCTTATAGATGATGACCTTTAGGTAGGAGAAGAACCTGAAACTTCATATCAGTGGTGCTGCCACTGGTGTGCTCCATGTGTTCCGTGACTTATCAACATTTACATGAACAGTTTTCTTAGCTACTGTCCCTCTTGCACTGGAATTATTTTATGCTCTAGACTTGCAGGAGGCACTTGGGAAACTCCACTAGGAGTTGAACGAAGGGCTTAGAGACACCCCCCAAATGTTCATCCACTAACCCTGATGCCAATTCTGTTCTTGTATCTAGTCAACATTACAGAAGATACTAATATCAAATACAATATCAATGATTCATTCAGCCTCTCTACTTTCAAAATAATTCATGCCGGCATCTACCGCAATGCCACTCTGCGTTTTACATTAGGACAAGCAGTTCAGCATCTACTGTGCAATAAATGTCAGATATTTTTATTTTTTATCATTTGTATTAATCATTTTTTTAAAAAAGAGAAAACAAACCCCCCCAAAAAAGGGAGGGAGGGAGGGAGGGAGGGAGGGAGGAAGGAAGGAAGGAAGGAAGGAAGGAAGGAAGGAAGGAAGGAAGGAAGGAAGGAAGGAAGGAAGGATATATTGCGTTGTATATATATATAAATATAAATAGATGTCAGATTTATTTACATCAGAAAGAGCAGTATTTGAAAAACAATATGAGAACATTCTCAGGAAACTTTTTCCAACTTTTAAAGTGGCCGCTTTTAAACCAAGGAAAAAGCAATTTTATTAAATTAAAACATAAAATAAGTTCAAAACTATATAACCTATGGAATGAACTGAGAAAACTAAATTGAAAAAGTGGGTTTTAACTCCCTTCAGGATTATGTTTTATGTACTAATAAAACTGCTTCATAAATGGTCACTGTGACAATTAAACATATATTTCAGTTCCTCTCAGTCTCATTAGTTAACATTTTTCCATAGTTCTACTGCCAGTTATATAGCAGCCAGTCTAGGACAACAATACATTCTTAGTATTTTTGTTTCAGTTTAAGACAGGCATTTCTAGATGTTGAGAAACAATCTTCTTACTTATAGATCTTCACTACAGGAAAGGGCAATGAAAAACCCCAGTCATTCCCAGCACTACCAAAAACTAGCTTGTGGAGATGATCCCAGCCTGTAGTCAGGATTGGACTGAGACTGATATTCTGAAAGAGGGCTGTCCATAGGAATTCAAAGGTGAATCAAAATTCTTGCTCATGACTAAACTAACATCTTTTGAGTTGCCAGAACAAATATCTTTCACTCACATCTTTCTCCTTTGCTATGATCTCACCTCAATAGGAGTTCCACAGCAGGGACATGATTTGGAATTCTTTTCTAGCCATTCTCTACTTTCCATCTCCTCTAAAGCCTTTTGAATAACTCTTTTCCCATAGCGTTGCTCCAAAAACCGTTTTGTGGCCTCATCTGCTTCAAGGTATTCATTGCGTAAATCTGCTAGCTTCTCTGCATTAAGAACAGAAAACTGCATGAAGTCGCACAAAAATATCAGACAAGTTTACTTCTGTTTCACAAAAAAGGGTCATTACCAGTTTTCCACACTTGTCTTATGCATATCAATAAATAATAAGAGTAATAACGTAGTGATATGGAATATTTTTAAGAAATACTGAGTATCAAAAAGTATCTTAATTAATAGGTATTAATTCACTTCATGCAAAAATGCTCTTACAAGAGGATATCAGACCTATCTACTTCAATACCTTTTACTCAGTAAGACTTTCTATACTCCCTACTCAACTGAAGAGGCAAAGAAACAGAAAGAGAACAGAAATGCTGAGAACAAATTATATATAAGAGGATACTCTTCAAAAATTTCAATTCTGACAGCTGGCCAATTTTTGGTGGCCAGTTGCTGAATTTTAAAA
The DNA here is from genome assembly GCF_059951505.1 of Python bivittatus. Taxonomy (NCBI): domain Eukaryota; kingdom Metazoa; phylum Chordata; class Lepidosauria; order Squamata; family Pythonidae; genus Python; species Python bivittatus. The sequence goes on from NW_028277035.1 coordinate 28,172,883, forward strand.
TGTTAAATACAGTTTTCTTCAAGGGGCATAGATGGTGACCCAATTATGAAATCAGACTGGTTAGAATGAACATGTTTGGCCTGATTTGGGGGGGGGGGTAGATTAATGATCAAATTAAGCTCCTGAAGAATCTAAAGCTACTTAAGAGACTTAAAGCATCTTTTTCCTTTATATCTTCCAAAACAATTTAAGAAAAATTAGCCTATACTTTTCTGAATTGGGATGTCTTAAATGTCCCAGAGAATTAAGATACTCACCTCCTTCTTTTTTAAACAAACAAAACAGCAGGAAAAACTGTGCCACAACATTTCATCAATGTGATCTAGGAAAGCTCTTGGGATTACAAGAAATAATGGAGGGCCACCTGCACCACTCACCATCATTCTATGAGAATATTATTGAAGAGATTCCCACACCAAAAATCACATTACAATAGTTTAGGGTTTTTTTTAAATTAACTAGATTTATACCCCATATTTCATTCAGGATCTCAAGGTGGCATATATAGTGCTCCTTCTTCCTCTTTCTCCCCACAAGAAGAACCCTGGAGAAAGCTTGGAGTGAGAGTGAATGAACTAAAGTCACCCAGTGAGTGAATTTCCATGGCTGAAGAGAACCTGGGACTCTTTGATGCCAGTCCAACATTTTAAGACCTTACTGTCCAACACTACACTAGCTCTCATATAAAGTATTAATACTCAGAGAGCACAAAATGCAAGGTCTTTTATGTTCAACTCACCTGCAGTGACTTTACATGGGGAAACACCGTGATAGGTCATCTTACACAAAGTACAGAATGCATAATTACACCTTGAACAGATGCCCATTGTGCAACAAGGTTCCTGCATCACTGGAGTTTGGCAGCATGGGCGTGGGCAATAGACTACATCTGCCATCAAATCCAAACTCGACTGAAGCAGCAGGCGATCATAAAGTGCAAATAGCTTCTCTTCCACCAGCTCTTTCACCTGAAAAGCAAGTGATGAAATGTGTTAGGGGATTCTGACGTACCCTAGCAAGATTTGCCGTGTACTATATTTGCAAAAATAATCTGACAGAAGAGAGAGCACAAAAGATACTAATCAAGTGAGCTCTAGTTAGACCTACTGCCTTACTGCAGAAGCTGTAGCATTTATTCTCAGTTCATATTAAAAATGGAATTGACTACTTTCTTATAATCAGTGCTCAACACTGCATATTTCTAAGTTTCCAAAATATTCAAAGAAACCTGGTTAATAACAATCCAAATGACTTCAAAGATTTAGAACAGACTGCAGAATATTACTGCACTAAATTAGGGCCACTTACTCAGCAGTTCATTACAGAGCATAGAAACCTGTATTTAACTCTGATCTTAGACCAAAGTTCTAAAGTTACTGAAAAGTTAATCTACAAATTAAAGTTAATCCAGAAAATAATAAGCCTTTGTATAATGCAGAACAACCAACCTCCACACCTTTCTATTTTTATAAATTAGGCAATTACCAAAGCCACTGTCCTAGCTCTTTGGGATACCAATTCTTTTGCAAGTGGTCATCTCCTAAGTATTTATTAGCTGCCAGAGTAATTTTAATAATATAGATAAATAGTCATTATAATTGGACTTCAGTATGTCTTAAGTACTAGCTTTCCTTTCTGGAGAATGCCCACCTATTTTTATGCTCCAGTGATAAGGCTGGATTCATACCATGCCTGAACCATAACTGTCTTTCTTTTTACCTGCCCAGGAGTGGCAATAGATGGGCACTCAGGTTCTGGACAATTCAGGCAATGGACCTGTCCATCTTTGATCTGAATTTCAAAGTAGTTCTTTAAGCAAATCTTGCAGTACACATGCCTGCAGTCTTTAAAGTACATACATTCACTTCCCTGTTTTATAGAAAAACAGATATTACACATGAACATTTTACAGTTGAAGCCCTTTTCTTTTTGGGACTGATCAAAGTCCAAAATTTCTTTAATCAGGCTTGACAAAGACTCAACATCCTGTATAGCTCTTGCATCAAAGGGTTCTCTCTGTGCTGGTGCAGCATCTCCAATGTCATAGCAACCATCCTCTTTCTTTGGCTGTTTTGGCTGTTTTTCTTGTTCAGTTATCTCTGGTTCAAGCGGGGAGGTGATATTCAGATAGGCAAGTGTATCTTCTTTGAGAAATTGCATCCAGGCAAACAAGACTACAGAACCTCTGTTTTCTTCCCATAAGTTATCTAGGTGCTTGCAAAGAGCAGTAAGCTGGAGGGAAGGGGGGAGGGGAGGGGAGGGGAGGGGAAAGAACAATTAATGAAGAACATTGTTTTCCACAAATCTTAGGACAATCTTACTATATCTTTAAAGAAAACAAGACTTCATGAAAAGAAACAGTATTTTAATAGTACTGCATCCATGTTTCAAGCCCCGTGTAAAGTTATCTGAACAACATTATGGGTTGCTATACATGTAGAGATAAAACACAACTCCAAAAATTACTTACAGCACAATTTCCAAATGAATATACCATACCATAATAATGATGATTAAGAAGGTTTTCAAGTCACAATTTTTTACTTTATAATACAATTAAAAACAGATTCATGAGAAGGTTTAACATGCATATTATTTTCCCTAACTAATCTGGATTTTAATCACAATGCTTCTTTTTAGCAGTCTTACTATGGCTGCAACAAGACCACCAATCAATCATTTTAAAAATATGTGCCTTATCATCTTGGTGGACTATATGAATTACATGTTGTCTGAAAGATCTATGCCAAACCTGAGCTCGAGACAGCCACTTGCAACTGAGAGTGAACAGAGGCGGGGAAGTTGATGGATAGTCTGCTGGGAATTCAAAATTCAGCACTACCGGAGGTAAAAAGCAAACTGTGCATTCAAGCTTGCTGTTCTGAAGAGTCTCCGTGAGGTTGCCTGAAACAAAATAAACCTAATAATGCAATTTCCAAGTCATGCTACTTAATTTAATGGTTTAATATTATTTCCATAAAGCTTCCTTTCATTTGAAATATTTGTTACAATTTCTTCAAATGTTGCTTGAATTTAGATATATTGAGTAAATGTGCCACTCTACATATAGTTAGACTGCTACCCCCATCTGCTTTTTCAACACTGACCATATAGACTAGGGCTCATGGGAGATGTTCAGCAACATCTGGATGGCCATGGGCTGCCATCCCTTTGTCTAACACAGAGCCATCTGGGTTTGGGTTCAGGTTAGTCTTCAATCACTTTCATACCAGTCATGGAAACAGGTTCACCACAACTGTCATGCAGCAGAAAAGGATCTAGCTTCCTCCATCTCACACAAGGCATATTAAGCATATCAAGGGAAGTTCGCAAGTCATTCCAGTAAGTTGCCTGCATCCTCCCCTGCCTGGCAGCAGCCACCCCTGGCCCCGCAATGCTCACACGGGCCACACACACACCTCCTACCCTGCAACAGCCACCCCAGGCCCCACTGTGCTTGAGCCTTACCTGACTGCCTGCCTGCTTGCAAACTGCCTTGGACTCGCTTAACGACCCATGATCCTCACTTAACAACAGCAACAGGGAATGCCAGGATTGCCATCGCTAAGTGATGCAGTCACATGACATCACACTTTACAACCACATTGCTTGGCGATGGAAATTCCGGTCTAATTCTCCCAATCTTTCATCATAAAACAATCAACTCAATTATGCTTTTAGGTTCATTCTTTTGCCTTGTGAGGTATGAACAGACTGATGATGACTGTATGAACAGACTGTATGAACAGACTGATGATGATGATATTTAAAACAGACTGATGAACAAACTGCATACAGGTAGTCCTCATTTAACAACTGCAATAGGGACTGGAAAATTGAGCGTTAAGTGGGGCAGTTGTTAAGTGAGTCACCACGCGATCAGATCTGATTTTTACGACCATTTTTACAATGGTCGTAAAGCAAACCACCTTGGTCATTAAGTTAATCATGTGGTCATTAAGCGAATCCAGCTTCCCCAATGGACTTTTTTGCCAGAAACCAGCAAAAAAGGTCACAAATTTGATCATGTGACCACAGGATGCTTCAACCAGTGGTAAATGCGAGCCAGTTGCCAACCATCCGAAATGTGATTACATGATCACGGGGGCGATCTGATGGTTTGCAATGATCATAAGTGTGAGTACAAGTCATAAAGCACGTTTTCCAAGGCCATTGTAACTTCGGACCATCATTAAACGAATGGTAATTAAGTGAGGACTACCTGCATTTCAATCAAACAGAGGCTTTTTCTAAGCAAATATTCACTGGGAAGTTGCTGTTCCCATTCAAATAATTATCTGAATTCCACCATCTAGCAGGTCTATATAGTATACTAATATATAATCAGGATGCACTAAGCCAGAGGGTTTCAAACTTTTTCAGGCCACAGAACTTGTTAGTTTAAAAACCATTTCTCAGAACCATTTCTTGTTAGGATAAGAGAGGGTAATTAAGAGCACTTGGGTACAGATGTGGAGTTGGAAATACTTTCTTCTAGTCATGTTATTCCTGTATTGCCCTATATAGCATTACTGTTTGGTTTACAATATGAAACTGACCAAAGTGTGCACCAAGCGTGAATTCCTGCCTTGTGTGTGTATGCATATATTCAAAGGTATAACTCTGGAACATATACACTGAAGCACCATATGAAACAATCCTTACATTTCAGGGTGGCTAACATAACTGTTCCATACTTGGCAGTATTGTACTACACATACCTTTCAAGAATATTAGAATCCAAAAAGGAGTTGGACTTACCACTCACAGATATTCTGAAATTCTGAGGCATATCCACAGAGATTCGAGTTTCTCCTCCTTGTACATTCTGTGCTCTCTTGAATTCATCTTCATCATAAATACTTGCCAAAGCAAGAAGTTCATCCTCCTGAGATTCTTTGTCTTCTGAAGACATTTAAACTATCTGTGAATAACAAACGTATCTCTAGAGTAAGTCAGGCAGGCCACTGTAAATTGAATAATCTACTCCAGTCACTAAATTCAGTTCATCATTATAGAAATGCACAGCAGCAGCCTCCTTTTCACCTTCTCAAGCAGAGATTCCAGGAGACATTTAAAAGCTTTCACTTATTTTAAAAGTTAAATATTATCTTTAAACAAAACCCAGTATACTTGGTCTTAACTATGGAAGTTGAAACAAACTAACTTCAACCTTAGTTTATAAAGCAGTTTAGCTTTAATTATACTTAAGGAAGATTAGGGTTCCCTTGCTAAACTATGTTTAACAGAAATTATAAGTTTCTGATCTCTTCCTTGTGGCCTGCTGGAGAAAAGGGGACAGGGAATTTAAAAGCCCAAGATTCAGGAAAATAATAATAAACAACTATCTATTATTAAGTCTGAACTAGGCTAATCTCATAAAGTATCTCACATGAAAATCATCATCTTCTTTATGAAAGTCCTCCAGGATCCCTTCCTGTTTCTATCATTGATCAGTTTTTCACTTAAGTGCCATCCCTGTTATGAAATATAGTGCCCAGAGACAAATATGGACTCTGACTCGTGACTCATGACAATTAAGACATTACATACATTGTAATCTTGCTAATTTAGTTTTTTTTTTAAATCTTCCACTGTTATACTTCAACTAGTTCATCCATTTTTAATTTAATTGCTTTAATTCATGTTCATAGTTCATTCATAATAACTTCAAAATAATTTGCATGAAAATTCTTAAAGCCTTTTTGATGGAAAGGCAAGGTATAAATCTTTTAAAAAATAAACACAGTGATACACAAAGGCTTTTCCCTAAAAGTAGCAAATTCTGCTACATTATGTGTAAGCTTTGCCCACAAATGGTTACTAACAATCATTGATGTTATGGGATAATTGTGCTTTGTTTGTTTTATAGAATGTAGTTTTATTGGTCAATGACTGAAATAAAGCTTCTGTGACTCTCTGACCCATAAAGGCTTGAATAAATCAACTCTTTATATTCTTTCCTAATTACATTCTGTCCTCTCAATAAACCTGACCTGGCTATTAGCAACTAGGTTGACATACAGCATTTCCCACAGCACACGTAATCACTTAGGGTGGGTCAACGTGGACAAAACCACCATCATCTTAAACTTGCCTTGCTCGGCTTCTTAATTAAAATCTTCTAAGTGCAAATCTGGAATAGACAGATGAAGAGAGCTATAAGTTAAAACCTTAACTTGCAGTTAATGGAAAGTTAAAGGTGGCAGCTTCAAGTTCATACAACATGAAAGACTCAATGACCATGGTTATGGAGATGTCCAAGACGAGAGTAAGATGATGGCATGTACATTCACATTAACCACTTAGGATGGTTTAGTATATTGTGTGAGTCAAGTCATACTATGGCTTGTGTGGGTTGGCATATTGTTCTGATTCAGTCATTGTCATTTCTATACCATAGCTCATGGCACAGCATCTTGCATGAACCTAGCTATAACATGGTTTACTGCATGAATTGATGAAGTCAGGTGAATTGATTGAATTAAGGTCTCCTGAAATCCATGAGTAGGCATTTGAACCCAGGTATTCCCCATAAATCACCAGCACACTAGACATTATAGTACAGTATATGTGCATGTACGTATGTACAATGGTGCTTAAAAGTTTGTGAACCTTTTTGAATGTTCAATATTTCTGCATAATATGACTTAAAACATTATCTGTTCGCCACACAATCCTAAAACTTGATAAAGAGAATCCATTTAAACAAATTATCTAGTTTTAGGACTTGTGTGGAGAACAGATCATGTTTAAGGTCATATTTCTGCAGAAATATTGAAAATTCAAAAGGAAGGGGATCACAAACTTTTAACACCACTGTATATATGTGTGTGGGTATGTGTATATTATATGAGAGACTGGAAGCTAGAAAGCTAGATATCTGGATTCTGTATGCTAACAATCCCCACTACTACCACACTATTTATTTCAACCTTCAGCTCCTAATTGCCAAGAATCTCTTCCCCTGGCTTCAGATATCACCTTTCTTGGACCTTCTCCACTTCTGCACTTTTTATTCCCAGTCTTACTACACTTGGAGCAGTCATTTGTTTTCAGGACAGTGTAGGCAAGGAGTAATCTGTATAGCATCAAACAATACATTGGTACAAAAATTATAAAATGGCAATGGTAAAGATTAAAAAATAATGGTAATTGATTTAATTGTACAGGTAAGTCCCCAGGTTAAGAACGCCCAGTTTAAGGATGATCCATAGTTAAGAACAGAGCTTACTGTAGCAAAATTCAAGTTAAATACACAATGGTTCAAGTTAATTATACAATACTACTTATACAGTGTTATACAATAATAGTTTTCTGGCTTACATACAAATTCAGCTTAAGGACAGGCCTTGGGAATGGAACTCGTTCTTAAACTGGGGTCTACCTGTATATTGTTCTTACACTTCCACTTCCCATCTCTTCCTCTGCTGTTTCCCTAGTATCAAAATTATGACTGTTGATTCCATAGGGCAAAAACATGCATTCTAGCTATATTCAATCAAATCTTTATTACGGTCAAAAACCAGCATAAGGAGGATGGGGTGCAGTCAGTTATTCTAGCTATATTATTAGTACAGCAATCTTATCTAAAAAGGCATATGTAAAATACATTTTATTCCACTAAAATAATTTTATTTCTCAAATAAAATAATACCAATCACATTTTATGAAGAATGCTTATAAACAGGGATTAGTATCTTTCTACTTAGTCACATGAGATATTTTTATTTTCTGAATAATCAGGGCAGAAGTATACAAGATTTTGCTGAAAGCAAAAATAATGGTAATGAACTATGTTGTCTCAGAGCCAAAGAAAAGTAGTAATTACTTTCTGCAGAAAAAGGGATAAAAGATAACATTTTCTGACTATTCTGTAAATCTTCATGATATGGCATTCTTGGTAACTAATTCTGATTTCATACTAGCATTTACTAAAACTAGCAAGGCTTCCCCTTACTAAATCTGGTTTCCTTGGAAATTTGTTTATCTATATAGGAAATGTAAGAAAATAGGTGAAGGATATAGGCAAGACAAGGTCTGTCACAAATTACTGTCCTGTCATAGATATTAGGATCAATTAATTCTCACAAATACATACCCAGACTTTGGAAAGCTGTTTTGTTAAAAAAAAGAAAAGAAACTTTCTAATTTCCCTAAATTACTTCCAAATTTCATGAGCAATCAAAAGGTCATTTCAATCAAAAGTTCCTGCAAAATGTTCCCTGATTGTAACAGGCTTCAAAAGCTGGAAGCACCAACCCCATTTGGAATAGTAAAGTGTGGAGATGCCAAGCTACCAAAGATGTAAAATAAAATAGCACACAAAAGGAAGAACTGGACCACTTGGTTCTGAGTTGGATCACAAATAATATCCATTCGCTGCTGAGACACCCAAACAACCACTTATAACAGGGATTCACTAAGGTTTGCCAGAGTAACAAAAAGAATTGTTTACGTGCCATCAAGTCAATTTCGACTCCTACAGACCACATAGAGACCACACAGATTCTCTCCATAACAAAACGAACAGCTATGGGATAAAAGAAGCCACGGGGAATACTGCAGCTTCTTTACTGGAAAAACTTTGGAACCGCCCAAAGACTTAAGCTGCCAATTTGTGATTTTAAAAAGCAAATGCGGAGCCTGTTAAGGTTGGGAAAGGCCCGCAGCGTTTCCCTTGACATTTCAGACAGTTGTTAAGGCACCCAAGCTGACGGTAAGGGCATCTTCCAGTCCACCGACACGTCCATCAGAGTGACGTCACAGAACCTCGACAGCTCGGGCAACAGACCGCCGAGACACGCAACGCGCCTTCTTTCGGAACCCCCCGCAGCTGCCCCGCGTCTCTCCTCCCCCCACAGCGCCGCCCTCCCCTTCTGCTGGCTCGACTCCTCTTGGACTCCATCCCGCTTCTTTGCTGTACCTCAAGCCTCAGTCACCCCAGTCCCACCCTCGGACCGTTCGGCCGCGCCGAATCCCCTCCCCAACTCACCACGACACGACACCACCCCGGGCGACTCCTCCCACGCTCGCAAAGCCTGGCTTCGGCTACCAGTTCCGGCTCGGACCGCGAGAAAGCGACAGAAGGGGAAAGCGAAGGCGGTGTTTCAAGCTAGCAGGGTCATGTGCATCCCCTGGCTTCCGGTTCGCTTTTGGAAAGCTCTACTCGGCCCAGGGAGCCGGGGGAGTGGAGTCGCTCGCGGTCGCGTGGAAGGGCGAGGAGCGGAGCAGCCTCGCGCTTACGTTCCGGGAAGGGGTAGAAGGCACTTGAATAGCTTTTGCTGAGCCTTTCGTATTTTGGGGTTTGGTGTGATTTGAAAAAGGAGGAGTCTGAAGAGCAAACCCTAAGGAGCCGCAAGATTCTTTATGCTTTCTGTTGCACAGACTAAACAACTGCCTTTCTGGAAACTACAACTTGAAATCATTTTAGGCAAACAGACTCCATGAGGAATGGGTTTACTTGAAGGGTCTTGTATTGCTGCTTTGCATCTTGACAACATGTGACTTCTGTATTATTGCATTTAGTCAGTAAAGGTGGGGCGTTTATTAAGCTATTCAAGTTGTTAGAATTGATGTAGTCCATTACCACTTAGCCCCAAAATGAATGTGTAATGCAAGGATAATTACGTTCAATTAAATTGCATAGGGTTACTATTGTTGGGCTGCAAAAGAAACTGAATAACCACTATGTAAGTGTAAGGTTCACGGCTACCCAGAAAACTTGAAATCAATCAGCAGCACAAAATAAAAGACTTCAAGCAGGGACTTCTCTAAGCAGCGTTTTATTTGGCCAAGCAAAAGTCTGGATGCCCACACCATGCACCAAGAGAGAGCAGGGTGGCACACGCTTGGAGAGAAACACCACAGCCTTTTATAGTATTTTTAAAAAGGCAGATCTTAGTACCATTATAATGAAGATGGGTTTTACAGCCAGTCAAAGAAACTTTAGCAGAATACATTATTCCCTTGTTTGCTTACATTAACTCTATTCCCTGCCCTTGTTTGCTTACATTAATTTAAAGGAGTTCCCCCTAACTCTTATACCTTGTCAGTCCCTGCAGACCCTTGTTCTGGGTCCTCCCTCCTCTTATCAGGCCGAAGACTTAGTCTCTTCAGGAGTTTTCCCTATTATCTGAGCTAGCTCATCTGTGGTTAGTTGCTTCCTCTTGCAATTTCACTAAGTGTTGTTAGTACTGAAGCTTGGCTATAGAGAACTCTGTGCATGCTCTAAAGGTATGAAGTTAACATTGCCAATTTAGATATTGCCAATTTAGTTATTGATCCCTTCATAAGGAAAGAGAGGAACACCAACCTGCATGCCAAACTGTCAGATCCGGAGAGCTAATCCAGCCCTTCCTCTCTCCTGGGAACAGAAAATATGAGGTTCGTTTTTTTTTTAAATATAAGTCATGAAAGATAAGAGTCATGTAAAATAAAAAATAAAATAGTACAGTGCAATTAGTAAGGTACAAGTAAACATGGAATCTAAAATATCCTAGAAATGTGTTTTTCAATATAATCTTAGTTACTTAATAGAGCTATGAAATGTGTTAAATCGCTTTTTAAAGGAAAAACTGCTATTGGGCTTTAAACTAAGGATACCTGGTTAACACAGTATAAATCACCAACTAGACTAGTAAGCTGTGCTGAATTAGATCAACTCTTACAAGATTGAAATATATCTAATCATTGGAGTGTAGACAAATCCATGTACTAAGTAACAGTCCAAGAATGGTTTCCAGATAGAATTGAATTCTGCATCAGATTTACTTTTTAAATACCAAGTTATTTTGAATATTAAGACATAGTCCCATAACTTGATTAGCCATTTTTCCAAGGAAGGAATCAAACATATTTTCCAATAAGAAAAGTAGTATCTTTGCCGTAGTTAGGAGTCACAAAGCAGAGTTGTAGGAAGAAATGAAGAAAGAACTTGTTAACTGAGGCTGGGATTAAAATTTGATTAAAGCCTTAGATTAAAATTTGGATTTGCTAGGAATTTGTGGGATATACAGCTAATTGGGACAAAGGGAAGAGCTATTTCAAGAAAATTCTAGGTAACAAGTGTAGCCAAGAACCTATGCTACGATTTCTTTTCTTATGCTATATAAGTCTTTGTACAATTTAGAAGAATTGTTTTAGGTTGGTCTTGAATCAAACCTCATGTTGTGAAAAAGATGGTAGCAATTTTATTTATAGACTTACTCTGCATAATTTGAATCCCACTCCAATCCCTTTACAGCAAGTTTTATTTGTAGCAGACTGCTACATCTTTTGTTCCATCCAGAATATAGGACTTACCCTAACCCTTTGTATTTTTCTTCAGCAGACTTGTAAGCTACTAACTGTGAACTATCAATTTGATATTTATTTTTAACTTTGGATGTGCACCTTTTAAAATATAAAGTAAATTGGTTTCTTACTGTTTAGTCTTTTTTTAAAATAAAGTTTGATTTTGTTTATCTCTTGTGAGATTGGTCTGTCTCCCAAGGAAGGGCAAATCATCCTTTCACATTTTGCAGCTATCCAACCAAGAAGTTGCATTATAGTAACTATTCCACTTTTTCCTATTTTTACTTTTTAATTTTCAAAATGGTAGCGCAGTGTGTGAAACCCCTATTTCTCTCACATACCAGGGTTGGGGGAGGATGCCAGATGAAGCACCCCTGGGAATACCGTTGTTAGATAGCATCAGGAACTACCAGGCTCCTCCCCTAAAGCTAGAGGCAGAGCCAAGGTGTAAAGACACAAAGGAATGTGTGTGTGTGTGGGGGGGGGGTCAGGTTTCAGCCTTCCATCCTTTAGACTACAGCTGCCATTTAGAGACCATGTAGATTTTGATAGCCCAAATGTGGTAGCTGCATGCTTGCAGGATGATGTAAACCAATATTTTCAGCTAATACTATATGGTCTGAGATTAGCATATAGAATGAATTACAAACAAACTATACAGGAACTCTTCCCAATTGAGCATGTGGGTTTCATGCCTTTTAACTTCATAAATTATCTGGAGTTAAGGAATGAGCAGAGAGGAGGTTGCTGATAAAATCAAATAATGGAGGTTAAAGCAAAAAGTAGCAACTCATAGATGTCTGCTTGGTGGAACAAACAAGGTGCTGGTCACAGCTAGCAGTACTGACCAAGAAAGGATCTTGGGACGATGATAGCTTGATCAAATAGCAGTATAACTGCTGTTTTTAAAAAAAGTCCATGTTACAAGAAATCATTCAGTAAACTAAAACAATCCAGCAATAATATAATGCATGTATCATTCTATGGCATGACTGTCTGGTTTACTCCCCACAAAAAGAATATTGTAGAGCTTTTAAAATAGAAAAACAGCATCAAAACTTGTAAAGGGATTTGAAAATATCTCCTCTGATGAAAGTTTAGAGAAAGGTCAAGTTGAGCAGTACCCAACAGGGGTATATTATAATATGCAGAATCCTGTCTCAAATAATATTAGATCATACGTTTTCAGAAAATTGGGACCCACAGTCAAACAATGACATTCAATGGTCAGAGACAATTTGCAGAAAAAAACACATTGTGTGTTGTCAAACTCTGAAATTTGCTGTCTAAATTTACAGTGATGCACTGTTGAGTACCAGTTGTTGGGAAACATAGGTGGAGGGGTGCTATTTTGCTTATGCCAGTCATGGATTATTCCTGTGCATCTCGTTAGCTGCGGTGCAGTCCAGTCTAGAAAGGTTTTCCTTAGAAAGCATTATAAAATGTGAAAATATATAATGATAGGTGAATAGACTGAAGTTATTACAAAACAATTGAAAATGTGAAGAGCTTCAGAAAAACCAACGTTTTTAAAAATGTAAAGAAAACACACACACACAGAAAAACCAGTCTCAAGACAGAAAACTCCAGATAGAAGTCGTCCAGAGAGGCAACTGCATTCTTGAAGTATTTCTGATATAAACAAATGGCAGATGTGATCAAAGTGCTACATTGTGTCAAGACAAAGGCACTGTACCAGCAAAAGTCAAACAGTAAGTCAATTGATATTTGATGTATTAATTGTGTCTCGCATGTGTTAGAACCTGGACACTACTAGTCCCCAAACTTATAGCAAACCTGGATCCCATATTTCTCATGGCCAAGACCAACATGGCACACACACTGAGGGAACAACATATGGAGGCTTCCCTCCAAACACTGGTTGTTGCTTGCTGACAAGGGGAAGGGGATTAGCCTTACAATATGTACCCCGGTAGAACAATGCCTGATACTTACCATAGAAATGCTATCATCACCTCCCTGTTCCTGTTCATCCCACTCCTAACACCAAATTGTAGGAGAAATTTTTCCATAGAGTTCTTTAGTAATGGGGATCAGACATATTCTTCCACTGAAGCATAAATTATTATGGTACCAGAGGCAGCAGAAGCAAATCTAAAAGTGGGCAGGCATGCAACTTCTCTTTATAGGCTGATGCTAATTTTTTTATTTTTTATTTTTAAATCTGCGCTCAGTCGTTACCGACTCTGCAGTGACTGCTTGGACAAGTCCTTTTGCAGTTTTCAAGGCAAGGTGTTTCGGAAGTGGTTTGCCAGTGCCTCCTTCCTAGAGCAGAGCCCAGCTGGCGAGCGCAGGAGGTGGGGTTTCCGTTGCTTCACGCCCTTTTCGGGCACGTGCGTTTTTTCGTGCTTACCGGCAACTGCTCCCGACTCCTTTTTTGCAAGGCGCTGCCAGCATTTTTCCTCCCACCGGAGTGAGAGTCCCCATTTATCTACTCACATGAGTTTTCGAACTGTTGGGTTTACAGGAACTGGGGAGGAAACAGGAGCTCACCCTGCTAACGCGAAGGCTGGACTCGAACCGCTGAAGCGTCGACCACTTCTGGCCGGCAACTTTCAGCGTCATATACATTGCAGCTATATACATTGCAGCTTAATTTCCTATGTCCAAGAATTGCAATAAAAAATATGTCAAAAGGGAATGGCTATAGATGTGTATTTTAAATATACCTTTTTACAGGGAGTGGAAATTCCAAAGGATTTATGTGCCAATGGAACTTGAGAAAAATAAGTAATGGGATTCTTAACAAACAACCAAACATGCCAATAACATCATAAACAATAATCAAGAGGCATTTATGCTTTAGGGGGGAAATATTAAGAGTCAAGATCTTAACATTACATTTCATTAGACTCATGTGTATGGGTGCGGGTGTTTAGGAGGAACACAAGTTCTCTAGAACAGTAAAATGTTTCACAAGATGACTGATGAAATGAGATGATGAATGTAAGAAATAGAACTCTTGTAACAGGCTTCAAGGAATAGTTTGATGCCAAAGCTGCATCAAGAAACAATTATTTATATGTGTATTTTTAAGTGGAGCTTTAACAAGCCAGGACTAAAACATTCATAAGGAAGTGGAGTAGTTTTGGGAAACAGCAGCAGAAATCTGAAACTTGAGAAGATACATTTGGAATCAGTTGTACAGAGTTGAAGTATTTCTAACTTTGGTATCTAAATTAAACAGTTTACAGCAGCAATTTCAATATCCCCTTTTAAAGAATATTTTGTTTAACAAACTGATGAGGACTTTAAGCAGTTTAAATTTTTACCTCTAATTCTGTTAAGATGCCTTTCTGCTTTCTACATCGCAGTAGCAAATACAAGCACTAATTTCAGCAGCAGAGTTTTATTCATGAAGCTTTTACTCACATGACAGGATGAACATAAGGTAGAGTTTAGAATACACTTTTTCTTTTGAAAGAAATGTAATTCTTGGGATCTTTCCATTCTATTGAGTTAAAGTGCTGTCCACCTATCCTTGAGTTGGGAAGAAACAGGAATGACATTTGCTGTCCCTTGTGCCCATCTTGGGCCTGCCTCTTTTTCTTCTGTTGCCAGTCACTGCCTGTTACCTAATTTCTCTCCAAGGTGATGGTGACAAAGCTCAACTGATTTTATACACGCTGAGGTTGCTCTCAGATGCTGTAAGAATAAGGGAGAAAATCTTTAATGCCACTACATCTAAGAGTGATTAGCCTATCTTGCTTATAGGCTAGCATGACACGAATGCACCACCATGAAGACACAGAAAAGGTAAACATGTTATTGGGTGATTTTGAAATGTTTTTATATTTTATAAAATATAAAAAATTACAATATAATTTTATATTAATTTTATATTGTAAAAGGATTATTTGCCTGAAGAGTTTTAGTAGACTTTAAGTGTTTTTTTTTTAAAGTTTCTGCAGATACACCAGCTTTCCCCATTTATTGTTTTTGCAGCACACCATTTTTATGATCTGAACCCTCTTTGGCCTGTTGTTACAGTATCTTGCATGTATGTATGTGTACGCATGTGCGTATACACACACACACACGATAAAATAATACTGTAACAACAGGCAAGATATATATAAAGGCAAGATAAAATAATACATATTGATCAACTCAAGGCGGCAAAAATACGTAATACTCCTGCCACCTATTTTCTCCACCACCAACACCCTGCAAGGTGAGCTGGACTGAGAGAGATTGGCTCAAAGTCACCCAGCCAGTTTTCATCCCTAAGGGAGGCCCAGAACTCACATCTCCAAGTGTCCTTCTGTCTTTGCACCGCTGTTCATTTTGACTCCTTGGCCATATATTTGAATATCCTCAAAAAGAACCAATAATTTAATTCTAATATTAAGTAAAAAGGTTGATGCATAAGTAACATTCATTTATATCAGTGTTGTCCAAACTTGGCCACTTTGAGTGGACTTCAACTCCCAGAATTCCCCAGCCAGCATTGAAGTCCACTCATCTTAAAGTGGCCAAGTTTGCACAACACTGATTTATATTCATGTACTGCATATTAAAACAGCATGCAGCCTGATCTGTAGCACTTTGTAGTATTTCTTTCATCTTTCTTCCAGTGTCATTTAAAGAAAAACCGTGATCTTACTATGGCCAAAAGACTGATATTGCAACATTGGAAAGATAAATGTATGGCCCCATTTAGTCAATGGATTGAAGACCTGCTTGTGCTTGCCACTTGTGAGCGGATTGCCTGTAGACATAGACTTTGTGTGGACAAGTATAATGAAAGATGGGACTCATTTATACCAAATATAGGTCAAAAAAAGTCATATGCATGTATTGGAAATATATATGTATTTGAATAATATTTGCATTAGATAAATATATATAGATGTGTAACTATTTACTGTATAATGGTATACTAGTTTTTTTTTTTTGGTTCTTGTATTTTTGTCCCTTTTTTGTAATACCACCTTTCAATGTTTTCTTCCTTCTTCTCATGTATTATTTTTGTTTTTCCTTTGTTATTAATTAAAAAGCAATAAAAATTTTATTAAAAAAAAAGTAAAGCGGTGAAATATTTCCAAAGAAATAAAAGCTTATGTAACAATGGGATATATAAAGTTAAAGCTTTTATTTCATCAGAGGGCTTTCATTTGCCAGGAATAGACCAAACATGTAGAAAACAGCAATATTTGGAGATCTCAAATTATTTTTTAATCTTTTTTAAACACGTTAATAATTTTTGTCTCAGCTAAAACTTGAGGGTTTATAGTTGTACAATAATACTTTTTTCTTCTCTGAAATTCTAGAACACCGACAGTGCTATGAATTTCAAGTCTGTAAAACTAAGTTAAAAGCCATAACATTTAAACTATATAACCCTTGTGATTGTAGAACTTGGCTTTCAAGTCCAGTAATAAACACTTAATAGTTAACTTTAAAGCGGTGTCATTCATAAATGTTACCCATTTATTTTCCAATCTTAAGAGTTTGATGTAGTTCTCTTATAATCAACAGTTTAAAAACTCCAGTAGAATCCAGTGCATTTATTTCTTGTAATGTGTATGGAAGTTTTCATTTTGATTTCAACACATACAAGTTAATGACAATTATCAATACTAGAAGAAAACACAGCCAAAGTATAAATGAACACATGAACAAACTGCCAGATTTCTTCTTTAGTTGGAAGATAAAGTGATCATTTTCAAGTGTAGGAAAACAAATACTATCTTCAATGTTAGCTACTAATCAGAATAATCCAGAGGCAGCTAGCAGTATACCCTCTTTTTTCCCCTACAACTAAGCTAGAGACAGAAATTTACACAGCATTTCTTATAGCTGGGGAGAAATTTACGATGAGGATACATATTGGATCTAATAGCATGTTTTAGATAAACAAACGCTATTCTGCGTATCAGATAAACCATTTGATACAACACCTAGGACATAATGAATATTAATAGAGTGTGAACATGAACTGGGAAAAAAAACACTCCAGCTACTTCATTTCTTTACATGTAACCTGAATAAGTCATCTGAGCCATGTTGCCTTGCATCTCACATAACCATCAAATGGTACAATAAAAATGCATTAAACTTGCAGGTATAAAACATGCCATTATTGCTTCCATAATTGCAAAGGGATCACAATCTGGTGCCTTTATTATGCTCTTTTGTGTTAAAACCAGAGCTTTAAATACTTCTGGTAATCTTCCATCAACTGATGCTGCTACAATCCACAATAGTAATTTAATTGTAGATTTAAAAAAAAAAAAAACCCAAAATGTTCTAGTTGCTCTTACACTTTAAATAATGGGATTCACAGCAGGAATAAGATTAAACTAAAAGAACAGGTGTGCAAATATAATAGCTATCAAGGATTTCTAGCATCATATGGCAAAATATTGAACTTATCCAGCTGAAGATTTAACTAACCAAGAGTTTTGCTGCTCCCTACCAACTAACCCCATTCAAAAAGTGTACTGTGAGAAAATAATAGTTCTCAATTGGCTCCCATTTATATTCAGATCATAAAGTTGACAACATAAAGCTTTATTATAGTAATATAAAGAAGAACTGGAATTCAATCAATATCCATTTCTGGAAGTTTCTTTTCTGTAGATGTTTGGGCTGTTGAATCTGTACTCTGTTCAGCAGTCTGAGATCCCCTGGTGGCATCACCCTGGCCTTCTACTGGACCATTCTGTTCTGCTGGTTTTTGATCCTCTTTTGGCAGTTCCACTTTGGGTTTGGGTTTGGTGACAATAGGATTACAGATGTTTATCAGTTCCTGAAATGAAAGAGTTGGACAGCACTGAATCACAGAGTACATCAAGGCTGCTTTCCAAAGTGCACAAAAGTAACATCCGTATGACCTCATGATGGTCATTACACACGTAGAAAACATGCTGAAAGAAATTTATAATTATGGAGACAAGCATCATTATGCTAGTACAAAACGCTGCATTTTAACTCTTCCAGTAAGTTTTTTTTTCACATTTTAACTGAATAGAATACATTCAAATATCCAGCACAACATAATACATCTTCATCACATTCCACCACAAAATTTAACTTGAGGAACTGTCTAATCATAAAGCTTATTTCTTAAAAAAAAATTCCCAAAATTTTGAAACTTGAACACATATTTCAGCAAATGTGAACAAAATGTCTCTTTCTGGTTATTGCTCCTCCTTCAAGGCTTTGAACATTAATGTGACATCCACGATACTATTAACTGGGCTAAATGCCAACAATGTAAAATGTTAAGATATAATTATTTTAGTAAAGCTGAAAGAATTTTCTTTGGCAACCACATATATATATTTATCTAGGTTCCTATCCAAATACGTCTCTTACCCTTCATTCAATTCAAAACTGTTTCAACTGTTTCTCTTTCTAGTAAGATTTTATAGGTCTTAAAACATCCGTTTATGTTCTCAAGAATAAGTAAAAAATTCTCACAATGTGAAGGAGGGCAGTTAGCTAAATCTAAATCTAACTGTGCAGGTTTGTAAGAACAATTTACTTGAAATCACACTATAATGTGTAATCTAATTGTTGCTCTATCTCTGCCTTAGGATAGATGCAGAATCTTTGCAGAAATTTGATATAATCCCTTTTCTTTCCATGCTAATAATTGTACTCTTCTCTCTTGATAATAAAACCAAAGATGCACTATTAGGGAGTTGGGTAGGCAAGCACTATTTTTTGTAAATGTCCACTCCCTAATTTGCTGAGTTTTTCAAAACAAAAGGACTACTTTAAAGTATAATTTCAAATATGGTAACCCCAACCTCCTTTTTCCAAGATGTGTATAAACCACTTTTATTAATTCTTGGCTTAAAGGATTTAAATCAAACAATTTTTGCCAGCCTGAGATAATTTTATCTGTAACGTCTATAGAAAAAAGTCTGAAATAAATAATACCACCAGACCAGTAAGTTCAAAGACTTATTTACTTTAGTTTTTGCTTCAATTTCCTTTGCTGTAATAACAGGGTCCAAAGTAAGACTTCGCTTGTGCTGAAGATTAAGCTTGTTGTTCATCCATTCCATTGCCTCATTTGTACTCTTCTCCACTTTAGCCATTTCTGCAAGGTCTAAGTGGTCATATTGCTCATCCTAGTGGAAGGAAAAATCCTTACAATTTACTACTGAAAAAAGAATCTAGATCTTTGAAATCTATTTTGAAAGTTAAGAAAGATATAAAAAGACACCTTTTCTTTAAATGCATGAACAGCTTTCATATATTGTTGGACCTGTTTTCCAAGCTCTTCAAAAGCTTTTGGTCTTTCTTCAGATTCTTGAAATCGGGCCTGAATAGGCTGTCCCACAGCCTGAATTAGAGAAAAATGTACCAAGACAGTTAATACCTTGTGAAATGAATGATGCTCATGTTAAAAACTGCCTAAAGCTGCTGAAAGTATTTCAAATTAAGCATGCTAAAACTTGTGGCCCTTCAAAGTCTTGGGTATAGCCTCTAGTCTCTCTCCAAAAGGCATTGCCAAATGGTAACTGTAATATGCCATAAGTGAAGACCATTAAATAAACAAGTAGTAATATTAACAAGTGCCCTCTGGAATTAACAGTGAGATTAAAAAAAACAAACTCAACACATAATTTTAACTAACAAATCAAATCTAGTTTTGCTCCTAGCCTCACCTGTTTTTGAAGTATGACTTGTAGCATATCTAAGACCAAGTACAACTCTCAACCCAGACTAGGCTGTGCGTGCCTGTGCTATGAAAACTGAAGCGCTGCACTAAAGGCAGCTCCCATGTTTATTAACATGCACTATAAAAAAACCTCAAAGCAATGATAGGTACATGAAAGTAGGCGGGTTTCTCTAAGATGACCAACTAATATGCATCTTTACTAAACTTAAAACTTCAGATGTATCAGTGATATTTCTCAACAATACGTACAGCATGTTGTGTGACTGCAATCTATGATTGCTTCATACAGCTAAGTCATAGTTTAACCATGTTTTGTTGAATATGCCACAATAGCTAAAACTGTATGTATAACACTCTAATATACTGTATAAAGGATAATGGCTTAGTTCACAGAACACTTAATGAAAACCAAACAAATTTTGGCTTACTCATATTGTGTGAACCTGGCCAGCATATTCCAATGTTTCCTAACATGAACATAACACATATAACACATGAACATCCTTTTTAAAGGAAGATGCTTTGCTAAACTACCTAGTTTAGAAATGTTCAAACACTGTCTAAAGAAGCCTAAAGGCAGAACACCACATATGACGTTATCATGAAAAAAGGAAACATAGCTATATGCTATCAGGATCATGTGGATGAGTTTTATTTCAATTTTTTTCTTTTTTTTATTTGTTGCTCAATAAATAGAAAATCTTTACAGCTAAAGAAAATCTGGTGGTTCTCAGGACCACTTACTTTCAGTTCAACAAGTTTATCGATATAAACTTGTTTTGGTTGATCTTCACCCTCTTCATACAGCCAGTTCTCTGTGTCTTCCAACTTCAAAGTGAAGCTATTACGATCCTAGAAATAATTCAAATAAATTAAAGGGTTATTCTTCAGTGAAGAATGGTTCTGACACAACTGTACTGAAATGAATTTCCAGCTTCCTAATTCTGAGAATCAAATGTACTGTCAAGTTATATACTGTTAGTATAGGTAGTCCTCAGTTAATGACCATCATTGGGACCAGGAACTCCATCACTAAGCGAAGTGGTCGTAAAGTGAAAAACCACATGACCATGCTGACTTATGATGGCAGTTCTGTCAGGGAAAGCCATAAAAGGCTGATCAGGTAACCACAGGACGCTGTGACCATCATACTGTAATCACGCGCCAATGGCCAAGAGCCTGAATTCGCAATCACGTGACTGCGGGGACACTGTGACAGCTGCAACTTCTAGGACTGGCTTTGTCTCCTTGTTCAGTGCTGCTGTAACTTCAAACAGTTGCTAAACAAGCGGTTGCTAAGCAAGGACTATCTGTACTGTAAATATTTGTGGAATAAAAAAGGGATCAGTGGGTCAAGGGTATCAAGAGATTTGGAAGTGGGCAGAAATAGAAAAAATAACGAATTTGTTAAAAGGATGTAGCTGCATATTTTGTAGAAGTGTAAAACTCTGGTTTAGATTGCCTAAAAATGTACTACCTCACTAAATTAAGTACTTCTGTGAAAATGCTTCAAAATTTAGTCAGAGGAGCTATTCATTAACAACACTGATACCAGATTATTCTGAGCAGATCTAGTCTTATTTTTCCTAGTTGCACATCATTAAATACCTACCTCATCACTCACAAATTTTTCATACACGCCACAGAGCTTGTCTCTCATTTCATAAACATACTCCTCCACTGCATTCTTGGCATCATTCCGTTCCTTCTCCAGTTTATCCTGCATGATCATTTTACCCTGCAGGGAATATAAGACAGTTAGAGTGTACAATCCAATCCAGTCCTCTCACCTTAAGCATCCTCCATGGAATCAAGCTTGACTTCTGATAAAGTCAGAGATCTCTAAGCAGTTTCTTGACAACACCACAGAACTAGTGGCTACTGCCTTCTTCCAAAATGTCTTTCAATTTTCCAGTTTGGCCTATGCCCTGGTATTCCCTGTTAGCATCTCATGCAAACACTGCTTAGCTTCTGAGCTGGGACATATGCCCAAACAAGTCAGCCCATTACCACTTCTGAGACAAGCACCTAAATATCAGCCACTGATAGTTCATCACCCCCTCCTTTACTACAGGGGTGACAGAGTGAGATTACAAGGCTACATTGCAGCTTTTGCTTTCTCTTCAGGCCCAAATCCCTTGTTAATTGTTTTAAACTGACTTACCTCATTCTCAATAAACAGGTTCAACATATCCTTTCCTATCTGCCACACCAAATGATTCTCAATTGGAAGATCAACCGTTGTTGTCTTTACTTTAGCTTTCTTAGCTTGAGGAGGCTGGTCTGTTTTCTTTTCTTTTGATCCAGCCTGAGATGTCTACATTAAAATAGAATTAAAATACAATTCAGGACAGAAATATGTAACAAATTCTGGTTTTTAGGCTATTCAATTTCATGAACAGTCCTGCTCTAAATTGTCCCATTAACTTAACTGGGACATATGCCCTAAGAAACATGTTCTGAAAAAAGTATCAAATTAATTTACAAATAGCCTGATTAATAATTTTTTCTTAGCTTGTCATTAAAACAATAAAGTAACCTGCCATTTTCTTTCTATTATTCAACTAATTTTAGAGCTATGTTTTATTTCTAGATATCACTTTTACCTCCATCTCCTCAGACTCAGCCTTGTTTTCAGCCTGTGCTTGCTGCTGCTGTTCCTCATTTTTCTGTTGCTCTTCCTGGTCTACTTGCATCTTCTGAAATTAGAAAGCAAGGTGTTGGATGTACACAAAACCCCCATGTTATTGAATATGATCAACTGAAAGTCCTGCTCTAAGTTCAACACCACCCACCCACCCACCCCCAACAACATATCAGTATCAATCACTGAGGGGATTGTTGTAACACTGAATTTCAGATACCAAAAGGATCTCAGCTGTTTTGGCACCATTCCATCTGTCTCTTTCACCACTTTACAGCTTAGAGGGAAAACACATTATTATGATGATTTTATTCAAGGCACATGACTGACAGAAGCCCACTTGCAGAGATTGCTAAGGAACCCCTTATATTAATGCCATATACAGTACACTCCAGCTCTTATGTGTTTACTCTCATGAATCTAAGTTCTTTATAGCAGCTATTTAGAAGAAGACATTCTGCATACAAGTAAGTGGACACTGTGAATGGTCAGCAAAATCAATGCACCTTGTGGCTGCAGTTTTTATATAACCTTGTAACACTTAGGCTTGGATCTGCAAAACTCTGTATTTGGAAGTTTGATGATAAAGGGAGCTTTTATCAGAACTGAATTGTTGTTAAATTAGCAACAATATATGGCAAAACAACAACTTTACCTCTTCATCTTTTGTATGTTGATCTGTTTCCATGGGCTCTTCACTGTCCTCTGATTTATGAACCTCCACAAGTGATGCACTTGAAACACTGAAAATGCCGTGGATGTTTACTCTGACTTTAACTTTCACTTTTGAACTGGATCCATCCTTTTGTGGTACTACTTTCTGAACTAAAAATTGAGCTAAATAGGAAATATAAAATATTTTCATTAAAGTAAAATTAAATTTGAATTGCTTACAGAAAATGGTTTAAACATATACTGTTTCCATTATTTCCCTTATTATGTTTTTCTTACAACATAGTACAAAATTTGCTGATTTAAAAGAAGATCATGGAATTTGCCAAACACATAAAACCAAAGATACTACACCAGCAAATATTTTATTTTCCTTTATTGATTTAAATTATTTTATTGATTTTACTAAAAATTTATCCTGCGTTATCACTATTTAAAACAATCAAAATGGGATTTTAAATTATTATAGCCTATTTAAAATAAACTAAACAGTATATTATTTAAAACAATTGCTATACAATCTTTAATCATCATATCTTTAAAACTGTAAAACAGATACAGGCTGATTGTTTCAGTTTCTTAGAGGTACAACTCTGTTTGTTTAAAGGTAAATCGGTTCCCTCCTCAATTATTTTAGTTTTATATTTATTTATATATCCAATTTGTCACCGCTGATCTTGTAAAGAGCGACTCTGGGCAGTTTACAGAAAAGGTAAAATCTATTAAAATACAACATAAAAACACTTTTAAATAAATAATACATAAATTCCAAGAAATGATGGAATTGGTGAGTAGCTCGGGGAATGTCATCAGGGTGCCAGCCACCCCCAGGATCAATTAGAGCTCTTATCACCCCACGCAAGCTGGCAGAGCCAGGTCTTTAGTCCTTTCCAGAAAGCTGGAAGGGTGGGGGCCTGCCGCACCTCTGGGGGAGAATATTCCAGAGGGCGGAGGCAACGGCAGAGAAGGCTCTCCTCCTGAGTCAGCCAACAGTCTCTCACTGATGGGGTCCATAACATGCCTTCTCTGCCTAACCAGATGGGACAGGTTGATGTGATGGGGGTGAGACGGTCCCTCAGGTAGCCTGGACCCATGCCATGTAGGACTTTAAAGGTAATAACCACACTTTGAATTGGACCTGGAAGCAAAAGAATTATACATTCTTCTCTTGGGTCTCTGGCTGTTCTAGGTAACAGAAAGTAAGGAAGGGCAAGTAAACTAAATTTGAAGGCCTTCTCTGTCTAGGATATTTGTCTAATCCAGTGGTTAAGTGCCAAGAAGAAGGGTTTCATTCAAATGAGGGTAACATTTCCACTGATACCGAGTCATTCCACCATGCATTCCACAGCTCAAGTACAGTTGCAGGCAGAAGGATCGAGGTTCCCAGTCTCCTTAATACTGTAGTGAACTATTTTTAATTGTGGGGACACTGCCATCTTAAGACTTGGATGGGACAATCCACTCCATGGGTGTGAAAGCAGATCTCTCACTTAATTCTTTCCTCTGGGAAAAACCTGTTAGATTCCTCTCCTATTGTACAGAATTTGCCAGTTTATGCCCACCTCCACTGGTTAAATGGGTCATTCCCCTTGACACATTCTTCCATTCAAAACCCCCATCTCACCTAGTTTATCTTTCATTCTTTCTCCACCTCTCTGAAATTTGCCCATTTATCTGCCTTAATCAATGTTCATGCCCAGTTGTGCCTTTCCTTCCCAGCCTTGCTATGAATACTAGTTTTCTTGCTATCTAGATTTGCAGCATGCACTGCTGTCCTTCTAAGTTTGCCATGGACTAAGAGGGATTTATGATAGGTCTCAGCAATCTCATACAAAACTGATAAAACACTATTGCTTACAATCTTAGGATCTAGTCTTTGTCTTACATTTTAGTGTGCATTTTAACACTAACATAAGATTTCATTACAAAATAACTGACAGCTACGTTCTCAGATTATGACACATAAATACCCAGAAACAAACAAACAAATAATATCTTTCTTATGCCACATACCTATGGCAGAGTTTGGGTACGGCAATTCTTTCGGAGAACAATAATAAGCTTCCAAAGTAAAGGGTTCCTTTCTGTAAAATGTAAGGACTTTGGAGAATGGTGCAGCATGATTCTTTGGAAATACTTCACAGTCACTGTAGAAAAGAATACATCCTTGTTCACTCAAGCAGTTTTGGAAGCACAGAAAAAACTTGCACTACAAAAATTATGTTAATGGTTCAAATATATTGAAAGTTGTTGTTAATGATATAAACAGTTTAGTGTTTATGGAGTTTCATATGCATATTCATATAACAGGATACAAAAATCAGCTTTGTCAGGAGTTCCGTTTTACCTTATCCCTTCTTCTGCTGGGGAGTTCCATTTTAAAGAAATGGGATATGGCACCAAATCTGTGATAGAAAATTCTCTCACTTTAAAAGCTGGGGATAGAATAGCACACTGTAAGAAACAAAATATTAAGTTAAGTTCTGCAGTATCAAATTGTCAATCATGTATAACACCAAAAGACTGATGGGTTTCTGTATATTATTAAAGTTAAGGTTTGAACTTCAAAAACTCTTGTTTATTCAAGTAATATATAGTCAGACTCTGGATATAAGGAATAGGCAAGTGCAGCGCCTTATCATTTTTGTTTGTCTCATCTCTTTGCACTTGCCAGACTTCATCTCATCTGACTATAATTTAATTTTTAAAAAGTAAATGCTATGAAAACATGATTCAGTTATAAATGGAAAAGTTTAGCTCCTCGCTGCCTCAATTGGTTGCCACATACATGCAGAATCATGCACTACCCTTTTGTCTTTTGCGGCCACACAAATATAAAAAATGGCCATTTTCAATTGGAAACAGGCTACAATTGCTTTTACTCAAGAAACTGGCTTTGGGTAACTCTAGTAATTTAATTAGGGATGAACAAATTATCCAGCCTTGTTTACTAAACATAATGGGGAACTGCAAATACTTGAAAATATATGCTATTTCCTTTATGTGGCAAAGAGAAGGCAGGCAAGAGTGCCACTGGCTTATTTTGCAAGGTCATGAGTTCCACTTGTATTAAAAAAGGTTAACGTTAACACATCACTAAAATATAGCTTTGAAAGAATAAAAGGCCGCAAGTAATAAAAGCTATAACTAAAAACTATAATCAGATACAGAAAAGTCTTGATCTGTTTATTTAAAAGATTTATGAAGCCACCCTTCGCCCAATCTGTGATTCTTGGCAGTGCATTATATAAATAAATAAATACAGTACCAAACCAGAACTACAAAATCAAAGAATAATCAAGACCTAACCAAGACTGGCAATTAAAACATACACACACATCACAAAACAGGCTCATCTACCATGTCGGCCCACTGCATGGGAGAAAAGCCAGGTCTTCACAGCTCTGTAGAAGGCCAATAGGTTCAGGGCCATCCAAACCTTGGGGAGGGGAGCTTGTTCTAAAGGACAGGCGCAGCAACTATTAATTGGATCCACAGCTTTCCACCTTCTTTCAGAAGAAGGAAATCTTTGAATTCATCTCATTTTTAAGCATCATCAGAATCTATACCAAGTATGATGTAATACACATCTTTTGGGCCTAGAGTCTCTCAAGCCAAGTATGGATCTCTTTAAAAAGAACACTCCAGAGCTCAGCTGAATTTAGTTAAAATAACTGATCATGAAATTTTAGATGCCATCCACAAATCCTACATAATAGCAGTTATCTTAAATTTAGATTAAAGAAGCAATTTGTTATAAGAATAATCTATTATTATTAAATATGGTAAAGTGGCAACCAAGTCAAGTTGTATCTTACAAGTAGGGATGAGCAGCATTTCAGATCTGAGGTTGAAAATGTGCTTTGGAGTGGGCATGGGCATGCTTACTATCCTCCTCAGTACCTTCTTAAAGCCATATCTTTTCCTAGCCTTGCACAGCAGCCACTGAAGTTAAGAAGGACCAATAACACATTCATGCCTGCTCCAAAGCACCTTCTCAGCTTCAGACTGGAAGTGCTGCACATCCCTATTGCCAAATATGCTGAGCGTACAGAAAACAGAATCCAAACTAAAATTTTAGGGCACAATTTCTCTTTCCTCTGGAGCTCATCACATATTTGAAAGGGAGACTCCAAAGCATGATAGATGTTTGGGTAGGCAGGGATTGCAAAGGGGTGGAAAGGAGTATAAAGCTACACTGTACAAACACCAGTTCATGCAAGTGTTTTCAGTTTTGGACTACATAAATTTGCCATTTAAAAAACTCATTTGACTACTGTGTAGCAATATGCAAAAATGCATTTCCTAACACTCAACATTCCTTTCCAATTCAGTCATAATATTTATTTGTATCTCCTTTGAAACTAAAAGCAAATGTTAATGTTGAATTAAAAGCTACATTTTTAGAAGAAAACATTTTTTTAACATACTAATATTCTTACCTGCAACGCACAGCCTCGGGTGACAGCTTCATCCGCATTCAAAGTTGTACTGAGTTCTTTACCAAAAAATTTACTGACCCGCTCTTTTACAGCAGGTATTCTTGTAGTCCCTCCTACTATTTCTACTGCATAGATATCCTCCTTCTTTAATTCTGTGAAGAAAATAGCACATTAGAATCATTCTAAGTTTAAATTCATTTGCATTAGCAGAATCCACAGGTTTCAATATATACTACAATGCATTTTAAGCAATGGAAGTATAGTCAGTGTCCCTTCCACCAGAAAGACCATTAAACCACCTTTCTTTTTAAACAGATCTTTGGTGTTGATTGGATGATGCTGAATAATTATTTTTTAATATATTATTTTGAGGAGTTGTTTACTGGGGAGGGGAATATTTTGGGGGGATGGTTGATGTTATATATACACATTAGAGTCCTATAATTGGGCAACTTAAAAAAAAAGTCAACAAATACATGAATAATAATGAAATAGTATTTTCTAGCCCTGAAAACTTCCAGTTAAATTTCCAGTCAAAGAACATAGCCCTTACAAATAACAGGGTTGTGTACCAGAAGTGTTGTGTACGCAGAATGTTCTACATTTAGGATTCTAGTTTTAAGAAAACAGAAAGGTATTTGTAGCCTGGAATCAATCTAATGCATGAATACATTTAATAATATTTACAATATAAACTTTATACAATATAAATTGTATAAAGATACAATTGTGCTCTGTGGAGAATTGTGATACCCCAAAATAATATTTTTATTTGTTAGATTTACATGCTGTTTTTTTCCTGAAGCTTAGGGCAAACATACTTAGTACTCCTTTAATTTTATCCTCAACCTTGTGAAGTTAATTGGGTGGAGTGATAGAAAGTAACCAAAGTCACCCAGTGAACTTTGTGATTGAACTTGAACCTCCCCAGTCCTAGCTTCTATATCACCCAGGTTCTCTACTATTAGTAATGCTCCTTTTATCCAACAGTTTCAATATATAAACTGCTTTACCATTTACTTTATTCTTTTTGCAGTTATATTTATAATTCTATACTGTATTCCAAACAGCAAAATGTATACTTACTAGCTTGTTCTAAAACACTGCGAAGAGGTGGTTCTATTCTGGCCAAAAGATCATCACACATCTCTAAGAATTTACCTCTATGGGTGGAAATGGGAAATTATTTTTATGAAAAAACAAAAAGTATAAAGTTAGTGGCAGTCTCTTAAATAATCTCCTGAGTTGGCAAAATTCACAAAGTTGCATTTAGTTAGTTAAGTTTTGATAACAAACAAAAATTTAAATAGTTCAATCTTTTATAAATGCTGCATTCCTCAGCTCTTTTTTGTTTAGGTAAGATGCCAAGTTCTTTATTTCACTCCCACCACGTCCATGAAAACAGATTTCTATAACAGTGTGCCACAAACAAATTGAGTTTCTTCATATTGAGAGACTAAGTATTCCTATCCTCCTCATTCCAAACTTATTTATTCACAGACAGAGCACAAATCAAGGATTAAATATACAGCAAAGGTATATATATTAAAACAGAATTGTAGTCATGGGTTTTGAATTAATGACTAAAACATTTTGTATTATATTTCGGGATGTGCTATTGCAATAGTACAGCATTTGTATTACTGTAGATTTATTTTAAAAAATGTACAGTTATAAACACAATGACAATTATTTCAGTTGGGATGCATAAGCTGCTTTCCCTGAATTAAAGGTTGTCTTTCCACCCACCACCTATCCCAAAGAGGACAAACTAAGCTGAATTTAAATTAAAAAATTATGTATTATACAATTATTCTTTTTGCATTTAATACTCTTCCCTTTTTCATGTTAAAACTGTAATTTGGCAGCAAATTGGAGATCACATCTACACCTACACATCACTCCAAGATGACAGCAGCAACACTCCTAATTAATTCATATATCAAACTCTCACATCCAGCTTTGGAGAAAGAACTGAGGGAGGCAAAAGCAACTGTAATAGAAATTGTTAATAATTTTCCAACATATTTGACCATCATGAAAAGCATTAAAATAAGTAATGACAACTCCACTATTCCCAATATCTACAATTATAACATGGACCTCACCTTGCTGGTTAGGGTAAGTGTAAGCTATCAGAAATATCCTCTAGCTGAGCTATGTATAATGGGACGGAAAAATACTTTAATTTTAACATACAACTCTCCACTTTTCCATACTCTTCACTACAGGTGGTCCTCATTTAACAACCACTCATTCAGCAACCGTTTGAACTTACAATGATGTTGAATGAGTGGTAGTTATGACCTGTTCTCGTACTTACAGCCATCGCAGTGTCCCACAGTCACACAATTGCAATTTGTGACCTTCCCTGCCAGCTTCCAAAAAAAAACCAATGGGGAAGCTGGCAGGAAGTCACAAGTTGTAGTCAAGTGAGGTCCTTGCTTAATGATCTGAATAGTCCTTGCTTAACAAGAGCAACCGCCAGAACTGATGTGGCTAACCAGCGCAGTCACGTGGTTTTTCGACTTACAACCACATCACTTAATGACGGAGTTTCCAGTCCCAATTAGCATTGTTAAGTGACGACTATCTGTACCATTTAGCCAATCAATTACAGCAAAAGATGTAAACAAGGGAGTGTGCTCACATACTTAAAAACAGTGATAAAAAGGTTTTTAAAAGTTCATTACTGTTTTAGCATAAAGTAAAAGTAATAGGTATATTAACTTGAGGTACCTGTTCATAGTCCCAGAGACATCAATATCATTCATGAAGCATTCTATATTCATTGGCAGATCAGAGGCATTTGCACTCATCAGTTTCTTCAGCTTCTCACATTCCTGAGATAATCTTAACAGGGCCCGAATTTTGGACTTTATGTCTAGTTTGTATTTTTTCCCAAATTCTTCACAAAAATAATTTACTAATACTTCATCAAATTTCCTGCCACCAAGCATTGTGTCAAATGCTGTTGCAAGTACCTTCACAATAAAAACAAAACACATCTCTATTAAACAGATGCCAAGTTATTAATCAGCTGATTAATCCAAGTACCCATACTGAAACCAGTTTAGTGTCACATGACTTAGCAAACTTCAGCAGGCATGTTTATGCACAAACTTTTATGAGTGTAAGCAAAGTAATCACTGATATATACTCAATCCTACCGAGACATCAGTAAGGAGACACTTCCAAGTTGAAAGAAAAGTTACCAGAATGTGAGAATTGGTGTACCAGACTATCTACCTTTAATGTTCTTCGAAACTGTCAATTACAGAATCATTTATGCAGAGAGAATGCCTTTCCATAACATACAACACTGCAGTTATACTTAGCAAATTATTCAAACAGAGGCACATGGCTGTGGTATGACCTGGTATATTCATAGCTTCCTGCGTTATCTAAATGTGAATTAATGGCTACCTTGTAGTTAAGCAGTCATTAACCTGCCTGGAGAATGAAGTGGATTTACTCCAGTTTCCTTTCCACTTACTCCATTCTAATGGGCATGCAGAGCTTCTTTAAAACAAAGCAACTGGGGGAAGGACTAGCCACCTCCATCCTGCACAGAGCCATTCTGATCTTTCATTATTAGCATGAGCTACCATCAGTTACTCTCAGTTTTTGTCATCTGCTCTTGTCACTTTTCCAGAGGGAATAAACAGAGTCAAGGTCAACTTCAAATCCCTCAGCTAAACCTCCAATTTGTTGTCTGATTTTGTTTTAATATCATGCATTAAATAAAACCTTGATGAGTGTCTACACTGAATGCCTGAAATGTGGCCCACGCATTTAGCAATTGGAAAAGAAATGTGAATTTTACATTGTTCATGGTATATGTCACAATATTGGAGAATGTTTTTGGTGTGCCAATTTTCAACTTCTGCAGTACAGCAAACTTAAAACACATTGTACTCTATAGTAATTGTCTTTTTCACCATATCTATTTTCACTTCTGATCAATCTTTCACATCAGCAGAAATGTGATTACAAGTGTGATTCAGGGGTGACAATTTCAGAATGTTTGCATATGTATATATCATATTCTGAATTTGTTCATTACAAAAAACAATATTGTTTTGTAATGTTGGTATTTCAAATGAAACCCACTCTTTCAATTCACCATCTGGGAATCTATCTTCCAGATGGTTATATACAGTGGGGCAAAAAAGTATTTAGTCAGCCACCAATTGTGCAAGTTCTCCCACTCAGAAAGATGAGAGAGGCCTGTAATTTTCATCATAGGTATACCTCAACTATGAGAGACAAAATGGGGGAAAAAATCCAGAAAATCACATTGTCTGATTTTTAAAGAATTTATTTGCAAATCATGGTGGAAAATAAGTATTTGGTCAATATCAAAAGTCCATCTCAATACTTTGTTATATATCCTTTGTTGGCAATGACAGAGGTCAAACGTTTTCTGTAAGTCTTCACAAGGTTTTCACACACTGTTGCTGGTATTTTGGCCCATTCCTCCATGCAGATCTCCTCTAGAGCAGTGATGTTTTGGGGCTGTCGCTGGGCAACACGGACTTTCAACTCCCTCCAAAGGTTTTCCATGGGGTTGAGATCTGGAGACTGCCTAGGCCACTCCAGGACCTTGAAATGCTTCTTACAAAGCCACTCCTTCGTTGCCCGGGCAGTGTGTTTGGGATCATTGTCATGCTGAAAGACCCAGCCACGTTTCATCTTCAATGCCCTTGCTGATGGAAGGAGGTGTTCACTCAAAATCTCACGATACATGGCCCCATTCATTCTTTCCTTTACACGGATCAGTCGTCCTGGTCCCTTTGCAGAAAAACAGCCCCAAAGCATGATGTTTCCACCCCCATGCTTCACAATAGGTATGGTGTTCTTTGGATGCAACTCAGCATTCTCTCTCCTCCAAACACAACGAGTTGAGTTTAGACCAAAACATTCTACTTTGGTTTCCTCTGACCGTATGACATTCTCCCAATCCTCTTCTGGATCATCCAAATGCTCTCTAGCAAACTTCAGACGGGCCCGGACATGTACTGGCTTAAGCAGGGGGACACGTATGGCACTACAGGATTTGAGTCCCTGGCAGTGTAGTGTGTTACTGATGGTAGCCTTTGTTACTTTGGTCCCAGCTCTCTGCAGGTCATTCACTAGGTCCCCCCCATGTGGTTCTGGGATTTTTGCTCATCATTCTTGTGATCATTTTGACCCCACAGGGTGAGATCTTGCATGGAGCCCCAGATCAAGGGAGATTATCAGTGGTCTTGTATGTCTTCCATTTTCTAATTATTGCTCCCACAGTTGATTTCTTCACACCAAGCTGCTTGCCTATTGCAGATTCAGTCTTCCCAGCCTGGTGCAGGTCTACAATTTTGTTTCTGGTGTCCTTCGACAACTCTTTAGTCTTGGCCATAGTGGAGTTTGGAGTGTGACTGTTTGAGGTTGTGGACAGGTGTCTTTTATACTGATAACAAGGTCAAACAGGTGCCATTACTACAGGTAACGAGTGGAGGACAGAGGAGCCTCTTAAAGAAGTAGTTACAGGTCTGTGAGAGCCAGACATCTTGCTTGTTTGTAGGTGACCAAATACTTATTTTCCACCATGATCTGCAAATAAATTCTTTAAAAATCAGACAATGTGATTTTCTGGATTTTTTTCCCCATTTTGTCTCTCATAGTTGAGGAATACCTATGATGAAAATTACAGGCCTCTCTCATCTTTTTGAGTGGGAGAACTTGCACAATTGGTGGCTGACTAAATACTTTTTTGCCCCACTGTACTCGCTCAACAAACCACAGAACAGCACCATTATTTACTTCAGTCCCAATACTGGCAATAATTGTTTTCACTTCAGGGTAAAAGTGAGCAACGTGTTCCAAATATTGTGCTCTAGCTTCTCTATCTAGGCCTTAGCAAACCTGAAAGCCTCAAGAGATATAATGAAGCTCTGTTGAAAAAAACAGCACATTTCAACCAAAACATCATTTACAACTGCAGCAGAAACACAGTACTGTGGATTCTGCAACATTTCAAAACAGTACTTGACTGAAGGATCATTTCCATCCCCAACCTCATTTGACAAATACTGGACTAGTGTTTCATAATTTTTACCTAAGCCTTTCATTGCAAACTGTTTTCACATCCATCTAAACTCATTCTACAATTTGGACCATTTCTCTTTACTGATGACCTGCTGAATATAATATACTATATAATGTGCAAAGGAGGTTTCTATATCTTTATCAGAGACACATTTTTTCCATCCATCATTGAGCCTAGATCTTTCTGGTAAGCTATGCAGTGTTGTTTTGTGAGATGTGGACTTTCTTTCTTCAGCAATGCTGCAACACCTCTGTTTTTCCCACATCTCATACTGATAAGATGCATTGTCCCAGCAAACACTGTTTTGGAACTTGGTTTTAGAGGAATGAAACTTGATATATCAAATCAACGTTTTACTAACTGAAAAGTTGTTACTTTCATTCACAATTAATGTGTGATAAGAAGCATTGTGTACCTCATTCATCACATTTGGCAAAATGATATTGTTAATGCATTCAACAAATTCAAATGCCTAATTTTTGCTGCACCAGCTTTCTGGAAGTATAATGTATTTTGCCATGTGATCATGGATATTTTTGAACAGGCTCTCTGTTGAAGAATTAAAGAATTCATGGAAATGGCAAGTAGAACACTGTCAATCAAGATCTTGTTCCCCTTGACTTTGTTGCCACTCACTAAACTCTAATCTAGATTTCCTATTATGATTTGATTCCATTATTAAATGATTTATTCTATTGCCTTGTTGAATTCTTTGTAACTTGTGCAGTCCCTCCAGATGAACTTTTTTTTATTGAGATGTCTCTTTATATAGTCAATCTTCCATGAATTTCATGTCTTTCAATCAGCAAAATCACAAATAACTTGGCTTCAATTCCTGACAGGCATTATACTATCTTTAGCGTAAGGAAATATGTTTAGCTGTATATGCTGCAAGCTTCCAGAGTCCCCCCCCCTCAGTCTCAGTTTCAACTAATTCGCTTAGCCATAATACCATAAAACTTTGTGTGGCTTTAAGTTTCTTAATATCTTAAGAAAGATATTAAGATTTTCCTGATTGAAAGACATGATATTCATGGAAAATTGACTACCTAAAGAGATTTCTCAATCAGAAATTCCATTTGGAGGGCTGCACAAGTTACAAAGAATTCAACAAGGCAGTAGAATAAATCATTTAATAATGGAATCAAATCCTAATTGGAAATCTAATATGATTTTTTTCCAT
Organism: Python bivittatus; assembly: GCF_059951505.1. NCBI lineage: Eukaryota > Metazoa > Chordata > Lepidosauria > Squamata > Pythonidae > Python > Python bivittatus. The sequence goes on from NW_028277035.1 coordinate 28,207,869, forward strand.
CAACTGTTTTACTGTACATTTTGGAATCCTGACAGGGTCAAACTTATACTACTAATCTGCTGCAGTATTGGCTTTGGCCCATCTCCTGGGTAAAAAGTATCTCCACCCTTACCCTCATCTTTTCTTTCCTTCTGCCTCTCCATCCCTCCTTCAGATGGTCTGGCTTCGGCCTGGCTCCTGAGCAACAAGCTTGGCCTTTCTCTCTCTCCTCTTTGCTTCCCCTTTTCTTCTTGCTATCCCACCCTCTTCCGCCTGGAGCTCAGCAGAAGGTTGATGGCCTTCCACCTAGCTTGCAAGGGTTGGGTGAGAAGCCCTCCTCCCCATCTCTCCCCACTTTCTCTCTCTCTTTTCCATTTCTGTTAGCATATCATCTCAGTAAGCAGGAGACTGTACTCATGTGCTGCAGTGATAGTTGCTGTGGGGCCACGTAGGTACACAGTTTAGAGAGAACACAGTTTATAATGCAGCATGCAATAACATTTATGCACCTGGCAACCTGCCTAAAATATAGACACAGAGAACACGGGTACAGTTACATTATTGTACAACCTGTGCACTTAATTTCCTTATAGCAAAGAAATCGAAAACAGCACAACTAGGCAGACAGTAATGCGTGCATAACTGGTTCTCTCACAAATGTCCAGCAGTGGCAGAGGCAGAAAGTGCACCTGCTGTTTAGGAAAGAATGCAGTTTCCAAGTCTCCATAGATGGAGGAATTTTAAAATACCAAATCAATTGGACAGCACTGGAATATTGGAAAAAATGTGAAACAAAACTTTGGAACACTGAGCATTCTGCTCTGAGCTTGGAACACTTGAAGCAGATATTCCTAGCTATGAATGATTTCAGTTCAGAATGTTTTACATCAGCCTAGGAGCCTACTTTTTTTACTACAATGTGTCAAAATGGAAATATTTGTTTCAAATCTAGGAATATTTGACATATGAACACTAAAGAATATAATAAATATAAGGTATTACCTCCTCTGCTAATTGACCCTCACAGTCAGATACAAAACAAATATTGCAGTTTAGTATCATTGTACTGTTTTTTGTTTTTTTTTATAAGAGGCAGTTTCTGAGTTTATATATTGCATTAAGTCATGGTTTGCTGAACTACTGACACTGATCTGATTAATGAAAAACATTCAGCCATAAATATAAAAAAATGTTTAATGTGGGCTAATATTCTCACACTCTATGTCAAAACAATACAAACCACTTTATAAGTTAGTGCAATAACTTAGTGCACTGTCCAAGCCCAGCCACTGTGATGTCTCACTTGACTCACTTATGGAGTTACATGACCTTAAAAAAAAAAAGAAAAATCTACACAACTTTCCTTTAAATAGAATAAATCTACAAGAAAGGTAACACAATTAATTTTATGTTTTAACTGCCAGTCTTATTCGTCATAATGCATGAACACTTCCAAATTTTTCAGCCATAGTTCTTAAGATAGCAGCAATAATTTTGTAATTAACATGAACAGATTTTATACTTGCCTTCAGTTTTCCCTTGTTGAATGCACATACCGATACTTGATAAGCCGAATGCCCTATATCAACAAACACCACATTTCTTGGTTTCTCTTCTAATGCAGGCAGGTCTTGTTTATAGATCCCATATGCCAGAGCAACTAGGGAGTAAGATACAGAAATTTCATGGTCCTCTATTTAAGAATAATTGTTTTAATTTTTGGCTAAGAATACCATTTAAAATATTTAGTGCACAGTTGCAATCATCGACCCACATAATATTTATTCTAAATGCAAACCAATATCACATGATACCTAAACTTAATTGGATACTTTCAGAAATGGCATAAGGCTGCTTTAACATTATAAATTTCATTCCTCTCAGATAGATATACAGATTAACTGCTTCAAAAAGTTTAAATGAAACCAAAAAGAAGAAAGAAGGAGGTTCTTTTATTATATTAATTTATTTTCAATAAAGGCAAAAGCCCTGCATAAGTCTGGGCATTCAGGAAATCAGTTCACAGCTATGTGCCTAATACGGATTAAAAACTGACTATATTACATGAATAAATTATCTCTTTGTTAAAGACAGAACTTTCATAATATTCTGTGTAAATCTCAAACTTTCTAATGAAAATAAACAGCTTACAGTCTAAGTATGGAGAGGTAACATTTCTAGAAACACTGAAGCCACATAGGAAGCCCATTTTTCTTTTTCAGGATTTATCCTCCAGAATAAATAGAATATTGCGGGGGGGGGAGTTGAAATACATGCTATACTTTGGCTGAAATCCAATTCAAATACAGGTAGTCCTTGTTTAATGACCATTCCTTTAGCGACTGTTCAAAGTTACAATGGTGGTAAAGTAACTTACGACCGGTCCTCACATCTACAACCATCACAGCACCCCTGTGGTCATGTGATTATAATCCCAGTGCTTGGCAACCAGCTGCACTTACAACAGTTACAGCGTCCCGGGGTCACGTGATCACTATTTGTGACCTTCCCAACCTGCTTCTGGCAAGCAAAATCAACGGGGAACCATGTGATTCACTTGATGACTGTGATTTGCTTAAGGATCACATGATTCACTTAATGACCACATGATTCACTTAACAACTGCCGCAAAAAATGTCGTAAAATTGGGTGCGGTCACATAATGACTCGCTTAATGACTGCCCCACTTAAAGATGAATTTTCTGGTCCCTATTGTGGTCATTAAGCAAGGACTACCTGTAACTTCCACAAGTTATTTATTAAAATATCTCCATACTGCTTTTCATAAAAAAAACAAAAAAACCTCAAAACAGTTTATAATAATAGTTCTTTTCCCTCGTTTTCTTCTTCCTCAATCTTTACACTCTCCAAAATACGTTCTAAGAAGTTCTTCAATTCTGAGGACGTAGAGGAGAGGAAATGTCCTGTCTCAATTTCAGTGACAAAAGCTATTCCATCAGAGAAAAAGGAAAACTAATTGAATAATTTTTTAATTTGCAGATTAATTTGCTTGAAAACAAAAGTGCATTATAATTACAATATTTAACTTACAGCAAAATTTGGTACACATTTACTTAGGTATAAATCTATGTTTAAAAGGTTTTGCAGAGTTCTTTTTCTTAAATTTCATTATGCTGAATTAACAAAAGACTATATATATAGTCTTGTATATACACACACACACACATACAAAAAGGTATTGAAATAATGTAACTTATAGTAATAACATTAAAAAGAAAAGAAGTGTGACAATGTTATAAACAACTTCAACATTTTGACTAAATTACTTTAAAATCTTCTTTGCTCCTTGGGTGGAAAAAAATTCCAACTGAAACCCTGTTTTAGCAGACCTATTGGGGGAGGAGGTGTCTGTTACTCTACTAAATTGCAGTTTACATCACCTGCAGCACCACTGTCACCCCATTCTCGATTTTGTCTTTGCTTTGTTTTTTATATGGAGTTTGATTTAGTTATTTATTATTACAGGTAGTCCTTGCTTACTGACCATTCGTTCAGTGACTGTTCAAAGTTATAACGGTGCTGAAAAATAACTTTACGGCCCATTCACGATATTCGCAGCATCCCTCAGTCACAAGGTCGCCATTACAGTCAGTACATGTTATCCTGTGTTTTTTTCCTCCCCTCCCCCCACACTGCAGAGTAGAGATTGAAGAGAAAGGGATTACAAGAAAGTAAGCTGGTTGCTCTTCTACACATTGGAAGCAATGCGATTGTACCAACAGCCCAGGACTGGAGCCCCAGGTGCACTATGCAAACAGCTTACAGTACTCTCTTGAAATCTCTTTTTCTCCAATCTCTCCGCTCTGCGAGGGGGGTAGGGAGAAAAAAAGCAAGCAATTTCTGTAGGCAATCTCTCCTTTGCCTGACCCCTTCCCACTGCCAGCACAGTTGCATTGCTTTTGATGTGTAGAAGAGCAAACAGCTTACTCTCTTCAAATCCCTCTCCAATCTCTCTGCTCTGCGGATGTGTGTGTGTGTATGTGTGTGTGTGTGTGTGAGTGTTTCAGGCACTGTCTACAGAAATTGCTTGGTTTTTTTTCTTGCCACCCCCCTCACAGAGCGGAGAGATTGGAGAGAAAGGGATTTCAAGAGAGCAAGCTGTTTGTGCAGTGTGCCCATGGATCCCAGCCCCAGGTTGCAGCACAATCACATTTCTTTCGATGTATACAAGACATTAAGCAGGCACTCAAGCGCTCCAAGTGGTGGGGGAGCAGTTAAGGAGGCAAACAAAAGCCAAAGGTGTGAAACTGAAGAGTCTTGTCTCTTTCCAGCCAGAAAGTACAGTCATGATCATGTGATTTCCCACTTAGCAACCACTTTGCTTAGCGGTGAAGTTGTCAGTCCCAATTAGGATTGTTAAGCGAGAACTACCTGTACTTATTTCTTTTTGTTTGATGTTGTACACTGTCCAGAGTCCTTCAGGATTCAGACGCTAATAAGAATGGTTAAATATCAATTTTTGTTAACACAAAAATGCAAATAACACAAATTGTTGCAAATGATATAAAATTAATGTAAAACCAACAAAAATGTAATTGCTTGGTCCAGACGATTTATATGCAATATACCACTGCATTTAAAATCCTCTAAATGGGGATCTGTTAAAGTGAAGTTTCACTCTAACTCAAATGTTGACAGAAACACTATCAACAAACCATCGCTGAAAATCAGTTAGATTTCTCCTTTCTGTATTATGTAGTAATTCTAAGAATACCTAAGAAATATGCAGTTCTTGATATCCTCATAAGATTCTAAATACTGGGGATATAGGTAAGAAATACATGAAATTGGCAAATATGTACCTTACTTACCTCAAAGTTAGACCCTCTCCTCCCTCCCTAAGCATAAATATATATAAAAAAGGAAATATGGGAACACAGACAAAATCCTGCGCAAAGCCTCACCATGTTAACCCCTACAACAAAAAAACTACTAATTAAAACCAATAGCCTGTAAATTGTTACCTCATTTATAAAATTATTTGATCCCAATCTACATATGCCTATCATTTCTGTTTCACAGAGAAACAAAAAAAAAGTGTACACAAACACTTCCCTCCCTTCTTCCAGCAAAAACAACCAAGGGGGAAAAAAAACAAGATGGGAAAGAAAGAAGTTGTAACTGACCTGAGAACAGGACAAAAATGAGGAGGAGGAATTAGGAAAATGGAAGAGGTAACTGGACAGGGAAGGTATGAAAGGAGAAAATATCCTGTTTTGACATTACAAAAGAGAGTAAACTGATTAGGCAAATAACCCCTTCTAAGCAACAACTTGGGATAATCTTCAAAGGCATAATTGCAACAGGATATCTGCAGCTATCTGTGCATCTAGGAGATTCCTTTGTTTTCAATAGCTTCTTTTGTTCAAGATGATCACCCCTACTGGGTATTATACCTACTGTTATTGTATCGAGAGGAAGCTATAAATTGCTGAACTGTATGCTATTTAAGGACACGCCCCTTAAACTTTATAATCTAAATAAGAAAAACAAAGACTAAATATAGAAACCATATTTTTATAGTAAAGAGTATATTTGGACAGAACAAATACAATTAATTTTGGATTTGAATGTGTATGTATCAAAAATACAGTGGTACCTCGGTTCATGAACGCTTCTGTTCACGAACAATTCGGTTCACGAACAGCTCTGTTCGCAAAATTTTGCCTCCGTTCGCGAACGCCTGATCGGGTTACGAACAGGATCTGCGGCCATTTTCCCTCCCGTGACATGTGGTCGCGGCTTCCTGTAGGGAGGGGGACTCTCCCTCCAAGCAATATCCGCCTCCCCACCCGCCTTTCTGTCCTCCACGCCAGAAGTTGCGTCGAGCAAGGTTAGCGTTCTCTCACGTGCTATACTTTGTGTCATATTTTTGCGGTTTAAAAAAACAACAACATATGGTTCAGAATGGATTAACCGTAATTACATTGAACCTTATGGGGAAATTTGATTCGGGACACGATCAAAAATCGGTTGGCGACCAAATTCGGAGGGGTCAGAACGGATTAACTGTATTTACATTGAACCTTATGGGAAAATTTGATTCGGTTCACGACCAATTCAGTTTGCGACCAGAGTCGCAGAACGAATTAAGTTCGTGAACCGAGGTACCACTGTATATGCAGGAATTCTCTTCTAATACTGTAGATTTACTGGTATAAAAACATTTTTTCTACAGCTCTTCACTGATCTAAAGTTTGCCTTAAAAAAGCTGATTCCAAAAGAGTAAATATTTGCTTTTCCAAATTTCTTTTGTGAATTTCTGTGCTTTCACATTTGAAAGTAATCAAAATGTGAATAATTAATTAGCATACTCATGTACAAATGTGAACAACTGTAATGGAAAAAAAATCCAGCTGGATCTAAATAAAACTTCATTTTCCCCCCTTGGTTTAATATAATAAAAAATTAGCACCATTAACACTAAAACAAAACTTAAACCTGGCTGCAAGACTTGCAAAAATATAACACAGTATTCTTTGCAGTTATCTACCTACCTGCAGTAGTTTCATTAATTAACCTCAAACAGTTTAGTCCTGCAATCTGTGTAGCATCCATGACAGATCTTCGCTCTGCATCTGTATAAAAGCAAGGAACCTACAACACATTAAAAAATCCATTTTTAAAAAGAACACTTTCAAATAAAAGATTTCTAATAACTGGATTTTTATCCACATTTATTATATTTTACACTACACCATGCATAAGACAGGGAAGTGAAAGTTAAATGACCTGTGTACAGTATTAACACCTTTAATAGCTGACACTTAACAAATAAAAAACATGTAGTTTATTGCAAGGCAAAGATAACATTGAAATTCACAGAACTGCAGAATAATGTATGTTAAAATAGAAAATCTTAGTAAGCAGAATACTTAGTTAGCAACAGTGTAAATGTAAAAAGAAGAATGGGACCACAGACAACCGAACCCTGCAAGGTTAGAAAGAAGCCTGAGGTTTGTCATACTCATCAAAGATGTTAGCTTGTACTTGGGTAGATAAAACTAGGGAATCCCAGATCCTAAATAAATTTTTGTTTTACAGATGGTCCTCGGGTTACAACTCATTCAGTGACCATTCAAACTTGTGGCGGTGCTAAACAAGGGGGACTTAAGACTGGTCCTTGGAATTCTGGCTGTTGCAGCAAGATGCAGTCATGTGATTGTGATTTCCAATGTTCCCTGCCAGTTTCCCACAAGCAAAGTCAACAGGGAAGTCAGCAGAAAGTCAGAAGTCATGGTCATGTGAGGTCCTTGCTTAATGACCTGTGCAGCCCTTGCTTAACTAAGGCAACCAGGACTGCCAGAATTGCCACTGCTAAGCGATGTGGTCACATGACATCATGCTTTACAACTACATCACTTAGCAACAGCAATTCCTGTCCCAATTGCCATTGTAACCTAAGGACTACCTGCATCTTGTGATGACTACATGTAAAGCTGCAGAAGAAAACATTTTTGATAAAGACCCTAAGACTCTTAAGTTTTATAGAGACCTTTAAGTAGACACAGATGCAATATTTTTGGATCAAAATTTCAATCTTCAATTCATTTGCCTAACTATATTTACAGCCCAAATACTATATTTCCTTTCCTTATCAGTAAATAAAGAATATCAGCCACCTTATACAGCCCAAGAGGCACTGAGTTGAACAATTATTGAGGATGCTAGGCAATGAGCTGTAATCAATTTCATTCATTTTCCTTCATAAACTTTAGACGTGTTAAATTTAGAAAATACCAAAAACATACAGATTAACTACTTACAGACACAACACAGTCAACTACAGGTTTCTTAAGTGCATTCTCTGCAGTTTCTTTTAGTTTAGTGAGAAGCATTCCTGTCATCTGCTCAACTGTGAAATTTCGTTCTTCTTCCATATATTTAACCTTAGTTAAAAACAAAACAAAGATATTTTAATTTGTAATTTTTCAGAGCACCCTACTAGTCTTTTAACAACAGTATGTTTGTATAAGATATTTCTGCCTTTGTTTCACAAATAAGCAAGAAGAACAATCAACGGCATGCTTTATTTTATATATTTTTGAGAGATAAAATTCTGATTATAGCTAATACTTTATCTCAAAGAATGCATCTCAGTTTGCATTGTTATTGTTAGTTATTAATACACCACCCAACTCCCAGCAATGCTTTAAAGAATACTACAGCAGTTGAATTCTTAAGATTTGAAAAATATCCCTATTTCACTGCTTTTACTTTTTTCACTCCTGCCAAATGCCCAAACAGTTCTCTAACTTTGTGAGTAAGCATTAATACATGCACACTGGATTGCATATAAAGCTTATGTATAGACATACCTTAATGCCAACTGAAAGTGAGGGCAGTTGGACAAGCTCATAAGCAAGTTTAGCTTTTTCATCCTGAACAAAAGGATCCGAAAATGCACGACCATGAAATCTTTTAAAACCTTGCACTGTATTCTTTGCATTTGAAATTACCTAGAAGAGAACAGAATTTAGCTTCTAATAGAACATAAATATTTTCCCACTAACCTGCAGAAAACAGACTTTGAGCAAAAAGTGTAACAATGTGTTTACAGAATCTCATCTTATAATTTTTTCATGGTATATAAACTTACACCTCCATTCTTATAAGATATCAAAGTATGTTACACAATACAATCAGAAAAACCACAAAATATTGAACACGCATCAGAAATATCACATAAAAATAATGCTTCCATATTTTATCCTGAGGACTTGTTCTTCAGGAACTTTACAAAACTATGTGCAAATGAGGTTAGAAGAAATTTAGCTGCCTAAATCGTGCAATGGTTTATTGCACAAGAAAATTAGATAACAGGATTACCTTCAACAATCCCAGCTCCATCTGAAAGTGGCACCCCAATTTTCTTGCTATGACTAATTCACTAACTTAGCTGCACAAAACTTTTCAATGTATTTCTTTCTAATAGGATTGGTGCAACTTTAATGAAGCAAAAACTAGTGATGGCATCAAATGTTTAATACGTAGTAAATATTAAATACATCAAATATTAAATACTTAGTAAAGCAAATATAGTCAACATACTTTCAAGTCAGAACAAGAGTTTAAGGTAGAAAGATATTATAGGTGAGCTAAGTTTTGACACAGTGTAAAGATTTTTATTTAGAAGATTTTAAAAATTACAATTTCCTTTATATTTTAAGGCTACATAAAAATCACAGAATTTAATGTTATGTCCTATTTGTTAACAACCACCTGATCCAAGTGCTGCAAGTCAAGCCTCTCATAAATCACATATTCTTATAACGCAGGCTATGTCACTTTTTTCCATTTTAAAATATAATGACCCTCACAAAGAAAATGCAACATAACTGCATGAACAATTTGTACTTTTTCCACTTTAACATATAAGTTGAATTGATTAACATTTGACTACTCCAGGCATCTATAAGAAACTTAACTGTCCAACAGAAATTAGAAATGTGCCCAAAGACTGTCTGAGTACAATATCTATATGAAAAGGCAAAGATTCACTCAAGTTGAGCTCAGCTCCTGGGAAGTGTATCCATACCATTTTCTTGGCAGTTTTATAGAAGTTATTTCCTACTGCCTTCATGTGCGATAGTTTTTCAATTTTCCACTCTTACCTACATCCCCGGAATTCTATGAAGGTCCCCGTACAATACTAACTACAGCTGACCATATTCAACTTCCAAAATCAACCATAGCACAATATCCTTACAATATCCTTATCGTGTTCAAATTTTAAGGCAAAAGGATAGTTATAATTCTTAATCATAGCTAAATCATGCCACTTCTCCAAATTATAAGAACTATAAAATAAGGGAAGCATCATAATAAGTAAAGACTATTACAACCCCCTTGTAATTTAAGCACTGCACAGTGACATGCAAAACATCCCATAATAATAATCCAGCTCTGGATTATCCCTTCACCCCCTATAGAATAGCCCAATGGAAACTTTACAGGTATGGTCTGTATATTTCTGGAAGTGTTTAATCCAGATTCAGGAATGGAATCTTTGTATATCCCTTTTGCCTTCTATTAGGGACTAAATCCCCCTTAAATTCAATTGCTAAGTACTCCAATATAAAAGTAATATATTGTATTCCAGAATATAGTCCAACTGATTCAACAGGTTAGGATACTTTTTATAGGACAAGCAAATACAGTGTAGAAAACATAAATGTTTCAAGAAGTCAAATTCATCAAGCCTGAATATGAAATATTTAACACAATTTTAACACAAAAATATTGATGTGATTTAGTGTTTTCATACTTTTCTACCAATTATGTGATTATATAAATTTTTCCTAGACATATAAAAGCCATACCTGACTCTTTGCTGCAGCTCCAATTGAACGGTTCTTGGCTCCAAAGGATATACATGACCTATCATAAAGAAGAAGAAAAAAAAAGGTAGCTTTAAAAGATAGATCAGAATAGCTCAGTTTCACTCTAGGTTTTAAAAATAAGATGATGAGTAAGCTTGAGTGATATGAAACTTAATAATGATGTGCACTATTATTAAGATCCATTCTTTAATGAGGACAAATTTCATAAGAGGTTTGTGTCATCTTGGTAAATTAAAATTGTTTCTACAGAACGCAACCATTTTTAGTTATCCATTCAACACAACCCATCTAGTTTTCTCCAAACAAGTAAAGTTAGTTTTTCTTGTGGATGAGCTTTTTACAGCTAAACAATTTTAGGATTATTATTCATAATGGTACTAGCTTGGATTTAAGTGTTCTTCTGTTCCTGCAACAGAGATAATTACTGTTAAACCTTTCCCAAATGTCTCCCATTCCTAAGAAAGAGATTTTCAGGGAGTCTGAAAAGGCAACATATATAGTAGGAAACTCTGTGTCTGATGAAGGGAAGGTATACATGCTATTTCACCCCACGGAAGACACCTGTCATTGAATTCACTAAGCTGAAAACCACAAGCATGGCACATGAAAAGTGAATACAAATGGAACTTTACAGAAAAAAACTGGTGCTACCTGTTTTATTGCTATAATCGCTACTTATAAATTATGCAGATAAAAGCTTACATAGAATAATAAGATATCTTAAAGCAGTATGCATTGCTACCCAAACTCACATTACTTAATACTGGAAAATAACGGTTCAACAATATGCTCTATGCTATCAAAGTTTAAATCCTCTTCTCTCCAAATCTGCTAATACCTGCCAAGAATCTAAACTATAATTAATGTAATATGTCTTTTAAGAGAAATTATGGCACAAGACCATTGAAAACAGCATGAACTGATAGATTCAAATAATCAAGAAATACAAAACTAAACTTCCTCACTTGAACAGGACATATAGAGATATGATTACTTTTGTTAGGAAAAACAGAAACATGTGTTTGCAATATAATGGGCCTTGGAAGTGAACAAGTTCAATTTATAAAGAAAATACACACTCAACATGATATAGCAGAAAAGAGAAAGATGCACAGATTAATCAAAATAAGAATATAAAGGAAGACTGAAGGATCTGCATGGACAAGTAACAGATTAAATTAAATCAGAAATGTAAATACTGTGCAGCTGTAACATGCAACTTACTTAAGAAATAGAAAATATATATAGAAAATATATAGAGAATACACAATTTAAAAGAAACCCAGAATGCAATATTACATTTTCTAAAATGCAGATTATACAATGGTCCTTTTTGTAAGGTTTATAATATAAAATAGGAAAATGGTTTCTACGCCAAAATACTGGATTACACAGATCTCTCCTTACGGTTGTAATCTCACCCTGAGTCTTACATAATAGGCTGCCAATTATTATCTACACATATCCAGGGAAGAGCTAAATGGAAAAAAAAACTTGGCATAGCTGATCCTGGGGTTCTGTTAAGACTGGGAACTGCAATAAGCAAAGGCAATTAGGAGCACACAATAAATGTAAAAGAAGGCTAGCTCCTTCAAACAATTTCTTAAAACCGAGTAAAGAAGGAGAGAAAATATAAAGGAATGTAAAGGTTAGAAAGGAGAGGTTTCTAGCATCTTCAAGGAAAATGGAAGAAGCATCAGAAGTCAAGCCAACTAAGTGGATAGCTAGAGTACATTATGGCTGCTTCCTCTATCCTGTCTGAATTAATTTTCTTGATACGATCAAAGCTCTTAAGGCAGAATTCTGGCTTGCTATATGTTGCTGCACTACGACTTCTATCATCCCAACAACTGGTCATACTGGTTGGGCTAATTAAGAATTAGAGATCTACTGCATTTGGGGCACCATAGGTTCCCCACTACTACACTGAGGGATATACTTAAATCAGTATTGAAGGTGATCTCAGAAACACTGCTAACAAGTTTCTCATTGAATACTTAGCATTTGACATATAACACATATCACACTAAACTAAAATTTTATCACCTTGAGGACAAATAATCTCATCACAGAAGAGCACAGGGTTGCAAGAGGTAATTTAGGTAATGCAGTCAACCCCCTATTCAGTTTAGAAACACATCCAGTAAAGGAAAAGCCCACCACCTCTCTTGTTATTCATTCTACTACTGTCAACTGCTGTTTCAGACTTAAAAATAACAACATACAATCACCACTTTCTTTCTTGTAATAGTAATACGATTATGCTATGTCTTACAACCTGGGTTGCAAGTCAGAGCCTTTTTTTGGTATGACACCCCTTCAAATATATGAAAACCGCTATCATATACCTCCTCAACCTTCTCTTCAAAGACAAAGATATCAAGTTCCCAGTCTCTGATCATCCTTAATGCACTTCTTTGGATCTCTTCCAATTTATGTTCTTCTTAAAGTACGAGTAGTCCTTGACTTACAACCACAATAAGGACCAGAAAATTTGTCAAGTGGCATGGTCATTAAGTGAAGCATCACACCACCACACCCAATTTTGTGACATTTTTTGCAGTGGTTGTTAAGCAAATCACAGCATTTCCCATTGATTTTGCTTGTCAGAAGCTGGCTGGGAAGATCGCAAATGGTGATCACATGACCCCAGGACGCTGCAACCATTGTAAATATATGCCAGTTGCCAAAGGCCTGAATTTTGATCACATGACTGCGGGGATGCTGGGAGAGTCGTAAGTGCAAGGACCAGTTGGAAATAATTTTTTTCAGCACTGCTGTAACTTCAAACTGATGCTAAATGACTAGCCGTAAGTCAAGGACTACTTTTTTTGTTTGTTTGAATAAGGCAAAACAGAATGGAACTTTTCAATACTGAACTAAAGACTGACAAAAGATGGAAGAAAAAGAGCAACATGGGAAATAAACACCAAATGCAACAACTAGTGGCAGAAGCAAGAAGTATATAAAAATTGTGAGTTAGAACTGTATAAAAATAAATGAAGGGCTGGGGGAAAGAGCCATTTTGTTAGTGCTAGTATTAAACAATTAATACATTTTATATCCTTACTGCAAATCATTGACTGATGATTCAAAGACCAATCCTCTGCTCAAACTATTTCATCATCAGGCAGTGCATTTCTGTGTTGCACTGCACATATTTTACAAGTTCTCCTTATTTACCTATACAGGAAGTATCTTTAAAATAGTTCCATGTAGGGTCCTTTTAGGACAATATTGAGATTAAACTAAAGCAATCAAACTGATAACCTCCTGATGAGACCGAATTCCCACAAAGTGGATGGAACATCCCCATAAAGGATGCCTATTTTCAATTATATGAGCAATAGTGCCTTCTCCTTTTTGCCAAACCCAGCAAATGAAAAAATAAATAATAAAAATGAAATTGTTGTAATGGTTTATATAAATTCTAAAAGTTCCTGGGTTGATTAGCTTATCTTCATAAGATTCTTATGTCTGGTATTTATATACTAAATGTTTAGCATATAAAGTATGTATATGTGTACACACACAGAGAGAGTATATACAGTGCATTTGGAAAGTATTTTAGAAATGTCTGTAAATTTATTAAAAAGGGAAAACTGAAATATCACATTGGCATAAGTATTCAGACCCTTTACTCAGTATTTTGTTGAAGCACCTTTGGCAGCAATTACAGCCTCAAGTCTTTTTTGGTATGACGCAACAAGCTTTGCACACCTAGATTGGGGGATTTTCTGACATTCTTCTTTGCAAATCCTCTCAGGCTCAATCAGGTTGGATGGGGACCATCAATGGACAGCCATTTTCAGGTCTCTCCAGAGATATTCAATAGGGTTCAAGTCAGGGCTCTGGCTGGGCCACTCTAGGACATTCACAGAGTTGTCCCTAAGCCATTCCTGTGTTGTCTTAGCTGTGTGCTTAGGATCATTGTCATGTTGGAAGGTGAACCTTCGGCCCAGTCTGAGGTCCTGAGTGCTGTGGAACAGGTTTTCATTGAAGAGATCTCTGTACTTTGCTCCATTCAGTTTTCCCTCAACCCTGACCAGTCTCCCAGTCCCTGCTGCTGAAAAACACCCCCACAGCATGATGCTGCCACCACCATGCTTCACTGTTGGGATGGTATTGGGCAGGTGATGAGCGGTGCCTGGTTTCCTCCAGACATAATGTTTAGAATTGAGGCCAAACAGTTCAATCTTGGTTTCATCAAACCAGAGAATCTTGTTCCTCACAGTCTGAGAGTCCTTCAGGTACTTTTTTGCAAGCTCCAAGTGGGCTTTCATGTGTTTTACACTGAGGAGAGGCTTCCGTCTAGCCACTCTGCCATAAAGCCCAGATTGGTGGAGGGCTGTAGTGATGGTTGTCCTTCTGGAACTTTGTCCCATCTCCACACAGGATCTCTGAAGCTCAGTCAGAGTGACCATCGGGTTCTTGGTCACCTCTTTTACTATGGCTCTTCTCCCCCGATTGCTCAGTTTGGCTGGGCAACCAGTTCTTGGAAGAGTCCTGATTGTGCCAAACTTCTTCCATTTGAGAATTATGGAGGCCACTGTGCTCTTGGGAACCTTCAGTGCAGCAGAAATAGTCTTCCCCAGATCTGTGCCTTGCAATAATGTCTCTGAGCTCTGCAGGCAGTTCCTTTGACCTCATGGTTTTTGCTCTGATACAGTATGCATTGTCAGCTGTGAGGCCTTCTATAGAGAGGTGTGTGCATGTGCAATCAATTTAAGTTACTACAGGTGGACTCCAATCAAGGTGCAGAAACAGCCCAGCAACAATCAAGAGAAATGGGAGGCACCTGAGCTAAATTTCAAGTGTTCTTGCAAAGGGTCTGAATACTTATGCCAATGTGATATTTCAGTTTTTCCTTTTTAATAAATTTACAGACATTTCTAAAATTCTGTTTTCACTTTGTCATTATGGGGTACTGAGTGTAGATTAATAAAAAAGTGAATTTGAATGATTGTAGTATCAGGCTGCCACATAACAAAATTGAAAAAAGTGAAGGGGGTCTGAATACTTTCCGAATGCACTGTATACTTAGTATATAAAGCACAGATTCAGTTTGGAAATTAACTGCAAGGCTAACATGCTATTCAGTCAACATATGATCAGTCTTTTATCTAAAATAATTTTGGTCTTTAAGATTTTGCAATTAAAAAATCCAAATTCTTAAACATCTGATTTTTAATCAGTTTTGACTTTTTTTTTTTTTAATCTGCACTCTATTGTTACCGATTCTGCGGTGACTGCCTGGATGAGTCCCTGCAGTTTTCAAGGCAAGGTGTTTCGGAAGTGGTTTGCCATTGCCTCCTTCCTAGAGCAGAGCCCAGCTGGCGAGCGCAGGAGGTGAGGTCTTCCGTTGCTTCGCGCCTTTTTCGGGCGTGCGCGGCTTCCGCATTACTGGCAACTGCTCCTGTCTCCTTTGCAAGGCGCTGCCAGCATTTTTCCTCCCACCAGGGTGAGAGTACCCATTTATCTACTCATGTACGTTTTCGAGTTGCTGGGTTGACAGGAGCTGGGAAGGAAGCAGGAGCTCACTCTGCCGCGCGGAGCTGGGCTTGAACCACTGAAGTATCAACCATTTCTGGCCGGCAACTTTCAGCGTCACTAAGCCGCTGCGCCACCGTGTCCCCCCTCAGTTTTGACTACCCATATACAAATTATTGGTATTCATACTCTAATATTATTTAGCATGTACAGTCTAGAAGCATTACAATGAATACACACCATAAAAAATGGAACTACTGAAAAAGACTAACATCCAGTTCAGGCCAAAAAAAAAAAAGTAGTTTTACAAGTAGTCATCATCCTACTCCATATTTATATTTTGATTTTTTCTCAATGGAGCCATTTTTAAGAAGAGCTTTTTAGTACCATAACTGACATATTTTTCTTACAGTTTGCTGTCACAACTGATGTCAGGTCTACATCATGTACAGACACATATACTGCATTGAGAAAGTACTATGGGGAAACAAGCTACAATTTTGAAAGAGATGAAATATCAACCCACAAATGGTTTAGAGGAGCTGAGGTATATGCAGCTTAATGAACAGCAACAGAAAAACTCATGAAGTGCTAGCTTCCCTGAAAATGAATACTTTTAACCATTTTACTGAATTCTTACCAAAAACCTTCAAGCAACATTCCACTGTTGGTCAGATCTTTCACATCTTGGTGCTTACCCCTAGATGCATGCTGCAATTTTAGGAAGGCAGTTTCAGAAACATTAAGTGTTGCTACTCTCACCTTCCCTAATTGGTCAGCTCCCACCAGACCAATACAAATGACTTTGACTGGACGGTGCTGAACAATTCCTTACCTTTCTCCAGGTGCACGCACACGTGGGGCAAAGGGGAGAGGAGAAAGATCTTCCTCCTAGGCGCAGCACCTTGCATTACTCATGGATTAAGGGCGCACTTCTTTTAGAACCAAAAGGTGTGGCCGTTCGGTGTGGTAATCACCTCTACCTCTCCCAATTCTAGCGAGAAGGTAGATCTTAAGGAGGATACCAGCATTTTGTAGGCCACACACGCTCGGAATGACCGCACCTGACAAGTTTGCGGCGCGCTATGGCCCTCTGCAGTGTTTCCCCGCCACCGACACCATCCCGGAGCTCCCCGTCTTATCTCGACCTCCCCGCCGCGCCGGATAAGTTACTCACGGGGTGCAGCGGTCGCTGTACTCGTTGGCGATCGTTTCGATGCCCCCCGCGCGGGCCACAGCCACATAGCAGCTCTGGAAGCCCAGGTCGATTCCCACCACGGACATGCTGCCTTCGGGGGCGAGGAAGAGAAACGCCGGAGAGAGATGAGGAGGCCCGAGAGGCCCACGAGAGGGAAGCTCGCACGGGGCCGGCCGCCGGGCAGGCAAAGAAACAAGAGCCGGGCGGGGAAGAGCGTGAACCGTGCTGCCTGAGGGCGTCCCGTTCACCCGGAGCGACCGCTCCGACTTTTTAAATGGGCAGCCGCAGCACGCGACTACTGCTGTCTCCGCGCGAGGGGGAAGGGAAAGGAGAAGCGGTGGCGGTGGCAGAGAGAGATCTCGAAGAATCCTGACCCGTCAAAAGGAAGGGGGAGGCGGGAAATTCTCTCGCGAGATTTCGGCCGCGGTGCGCGCGCCCTCCCCTTTTCGCTCCGGCGCGCGCGCAGGATCTGTAACCACGGTACTGTATCCCCGCCTTCAGCCGACGGGGAAAAAGGTGGTGAGAGGCGGGAAGGAAGGCGGCGTATCGGGGTGGGAGATCCTGAATTGCACCAAGAACTGCTCCAAAGCGCATGCTCAATCATTGCAATTTCAGATCTTGGGCCTTTCCCCAGTTGCTCCTAAACACACGAGGAAGATGGCCGAGCAACCTTTCTGCCATGCCCTCATGATACTGTGTTGATCTTATCTCCAACCCATGAGGCAGGCAACAGCCCGCAGCAATTTTGCCTTCGTGCAATTTGACACATTTTGCCAACCTCATTCTGTTGGTATCAGTCAGGTGACACGCCCCTCCTCCCCATGGGATGATCCCTGCCCTATTCACCACTTTAGGCTGGCACAGGCATATCCATTCCTTTCCTGTTTGTGGGCACTGTTTTCTGGGGCCCTTCTGCATTAGGCAACAGGAGAGTCTCCTTCAAAGGAGAGTACTGTACTTGCTGCATCTTCCAAGCTTGGAGATCTTAATCAACCTGAACCAGCCGTGGTGGTTGAGGGCTCCACAGTGAAATAGGAGAGAACCCTTCCTTTCTTTGCTGCTGCTTCATGATACAACTCACCCTGCTACTGTCAGCTGTTCAGACTGCTTTCCAAGGGGGATTTAGCACTCTTCTGAATAAACTTAAACCTGTGTCAGAAAGGAGTCTGACAGTCAACTGTTTTGTTGCAAAGGTTCTGTACAGGAGTGTTCTTTTGGACGGGGTTTAGTGCTATTCCAGACTAGCACTATCCTGGACAGACTATCAGGATCAGTAGTGCTGAGCCCCTCTCAAAAGGAGTCTGTCAGCTTTGAGCATGTACAAATCATCCGTGCCAAACCAGAGTGGGTTTTGACAAATGGATAAGGTTGCAAGTCCAGCAATCTGAAAACTTCCCTCAGCCTCACCCCCATCCCACATTAAATAGAGTGTTTGGTAGATATTTTCCTGCCAGCTGGTGAAGTTTGGTGAGAGGGGAGGGAAACAAAGCCATGGGACTCCACCAGATATGTCTTTAACATGCCTTGTACATCGTAAATGCAGACAGCAGATTTGCTGGCATCATGCCTACTGCAGGAGGGGGTCACATGGGGCAGATTTTATTCTCCTAAAGTTTTCTGCTGCCTCAAGGACTGGTGGATGGCACTATGACTCTGCCATGAGGAAGAGCCCCATGAAATGCAAACGGATTAGTGTTAGCACCCAATTGCCAAGTAAGCTCAATTTCCAGCTCTTCTTTTTCTTTTTGACCAGACTGCTGGCCAGAATGTAACTGCACACACTGGTTGGAGGAAAAAGAGGGCCATTATTGATATATTTTTCTGAAGCCGGGTTTTTTTTTTTTTTAACAAGGACACTATCAGGCTACAAATTACACTTCAGGAAATGCTGGATAATCATACTGTGTTCTGTAATTATTAAATAAATATGCATTAGTACATCTAAGGCGATGCTAAAGGCAGTGGTAATTTGCACTGCTGATTGGTCCAACAGAGCTTGCAAAACCTCTCTCCCATAGAAAAGAATTATAAAAAGGAAAACATTAATATAATCCTACAGCTAGAACTTGTCTGAATAAATTGGTCTACTCTTCCAATACATTTATACATGAGGGATTTCTTTACCATTTAATACAAACTGAAACTTCGGAACCCCTCCCAATGTTGCTGCCAAATTGCGATTTTAAATGCAAAAATGATAATATATAATAAAAGAACTGACTGACAATATCTTGCAGTATATTGCAAATGGTTAAGCCAAATATTTGTTTTGAATGATGAGGAATCTGTATATTTCCTCTTCAGCTTAATTACAAATAGCTGAGCTGAAGAGAAATGTAAAACTAAAACATTTTATGTATATTTGGAAGGAACAACAATATACTACATCTATGTTTTTGCCAATATATGCTGAGTTTAGATAGCAGTGCATATTGTTGATGTCATCACCCATAAGCTGCCACAGGACTGCATCCAGTTCAGCACAGGAGAACTTTATTCATAAATATGGCCATATAATAATACATTGTAGAAGCAACACAGAGGCCAAGTCAATAGTATGGAGGCCACACCATGAAGTTTGTTCTTTTAAACTGCTCTTTTTGTCTGCTGCTGGTATCCATTCCCCTCTCCCAGTTTGGACAGAATCACGATACAACTCTATTGGAAAGAAGTCGTTTTTTCATCTAGCAGTGGACAAGCTACAAAGCACTTTGTGTTGATCTGTTACAATAAACCAAGAAGTGAGTATTTTAAGAGAGACAAGTTGTGAAGCAAGGTGATGTGAGAGTTCCTGCCTATGGAAAACCACCTTCCCTTAAACTGGAGGAATTATGATTTGTGATGCAATGCATCTGAGAGAAAAGTCAGCTAGTTCTACTGCCCAGCAGATGACTGTGGGGGAACAGTTAGCCTCCTTTACTATTGGCTGGGGCAGCTGGAAGACAGCAATCTGAATTCCTAGAGCAGTGTTTTGCAACCTTGGGAACTTTAAGAGGTGTGGACTTCAACTCCCAGAATTCCCCAGCTGAAAACACTGTCCTAGAGAGTTATAACTATGTTTGATGTGTAGAATTATAATCTCAAAGTATTATTAACTCTTCATTCCCTTTCTTTATGTTGTACATAGCAAAATATGATAGAAGCAAAATATAATAGAAATGTATGTATACCCTGCCTGTCTACTGTATCCTTTTCTATGCCTACATGTTCTGCTTTGTTTATTGTGACCATCATAAACACTATGGTTAATATTAATCCCATGCAATTCTGATGTCACTGGGCATAATCTGAACATGTCATGTAGCACATTGCTCATATTCTATTTTGGGATCTTCATGCACAAATGGTACTCAGGAATAGCATGTTTCTCAGATGCCAAATTCAAATTACACTGCAGATAATGTTACATGGTTCTTAGAACATCAACTCTCTGTTAAATAAAAAGTTATACTGAGCAATTATCTCACACAGATACGATATTAAGACTTTTTCAGCTATTCCATTTTTCAGAAATTGTTTCCATATTATAAAGATATGGCTGTATAACTTAGTTATATTAACAGCTTCTTATTTTATTACAGATATTAGATCCAGGAAAGGAGGAAGCAAGACATACAATGAAACAATGTCCATTTTTAAAAATTGTATCTAAATTTGATTTTTTAAATTTGTTGAGGCTTCATAATGGGAACATGCATAATTGCTATGTTCAAATCTACTACTATTTAGGCTAACTATCCTACTACTAAATACTACTATTTAGGCTAACTATCCTGCCTATAGAGCAGTGTTTCTCAACCTTGGCAACTTTAAGAGGTCTGAATTTCAACTCCCAGAATTCCCTAGCCAGCATGGCTGGCTAGGGAATTCTGGGAGTTGAAATCCAGACCTCTTAAAGTTGCCGAGGTTGAGAAACACTGCTATAGAACAACTGGCAGGCCAACAGATACAAAATGCATGATTAAACAATATTGGGCAGGCTTGCTCATTCATGAAGACAAATCTCTCAGAAATGCTGGCTTATTATGATATACCAAAACCTCCATGTGTAAGTTCAAATTTCCTTTTGTATGTCCTGAATCTAAGACCAAACAATTTCTTTGTGCTGTGTTGCATTCAAATATCAGTCAGAAAACTTTCCTTCATTCAACATTTTATAAATATCTATTTTATTCCTCCTACCTTTATTTTCTTTTTAAATTTTATTTATTCAAAACAATAAATTGGATTTCTCACTAAAAAAGGAAAGCTAAGGGGGAAAAATCCTCATTTTCTTCTGTTATCAGATTCTCAGCTAATTTAAGGAAAAAACTACTTAAAAGGCAAATTCTTAGGAGAAAAAACTAAGTAAATTAAGTATTTTCAGGCAGCTAGAATAGTATTTCTTTCTACTGATTATTTCAGATGCCTTCTAAACATCTTTTTTTAGCTTTTTAGCTTTTAGCTTTGTGGCAATGAAGACATGGGTTAATCACAAATGTGCAGAGCATTCCAAATTCTAACTCTATCATAGACTTATAGAAGCTTATATTCTTAAACATTATTCTTAATGTTTAACGTGCAGGCAGGCTCATATTTAATCATTCCTTTTTCAATGCATAAGCACATAGTTTCCCAATTTAGATGCCATCAAGATACCTGAGAATTTAAGGTACACAACTGGGATTATGTTAAATCATCCAAAATAAGTGAATTTTTAATCCCGTTTGTGATTTTGAATAATTAGAAAGGCAGTGTAAATTAAGACTGACAACAGTAATTCTATCTGGCTTTTGCCTTTTGATCATATATATCAATGCACTTGCACAGCTTATCTCTAAATCATCCACTATAAACCCAGAACTTTTTAAAAAAACATCAGAATCCATCATTAGTCTCCAAACCATTGCAACAGTTTGATTGTTGTTGTTGTTGTTGTTCAGTCATTAAGTCGTGTCCGACTCTTCGTGACCCCATGAACCATATTGCGCCAGGCCTTCCTTTCCTTCACCGCCTCCCTGAGTTTGCTCAGTTTCATGCTCATTGCTTCAGTGATGCTATCTAACCATCTCATCCTCTGCCGTCCTCTTCTCCTTTTACCTTCAATCTTTTCCAGCATCAGGGTCTTTTCCAAAGAGTCCTCTCTTTGATAAACTTTGTTTAAAAACCCTAGTGGTCCCCTTTTCCCATCATTCACCATAACACTACTGCCTATCTCACTAAAGCCCAGCAGCACAGCAGAGCCTGGCAAAACTCTCGCTCAAAGAGCAAGTAATACAACTATTTTTAGTGATATTTGTTCATTTGGAAGACACATTGTTTATCAATTCATAATATAACCAATAGGAAGAAAAGATTTTTTGCTTCAAAAATGCATTCAGGTAGAATTGTAAAACAAATTTGTTTTTCCAAGTTATATAAACAAACATTTAATCTAAATTATATTGTTATATGATTTATAAATAGTAATCAGTGCAAATATTTTTCTTTTTCTTCATGAAAATATTATCGGACTATACCATTAATACAACTAAAAATGTTGCTATAAAGTGTGTCTAAATATACTTAAACAAATTAAATAATTTATTATTTATTACATTTCCATCCTCTGGGTCCTCAAGGCCACACCTACAGGGGTTTCCCATGATTTAATCCCCACAGGAAGATCTCTGGGGAGCACACAAGCCTGAAAGAGAATGACTGGTCCAAAGTCATTCAGTGAGCTCCCAGGTCAAGTGGAGGACAATGTAAGGGTTGAAGGCAAGTCATTACTATAACAGAAAAAGGAGTACCCCCCTGCACTCACACCACATCGCAGCACCCCCCTCCCCCAATTCATGTGCAGCCTGCACGGGGCTTTTCCTACCCCCTCTGCAGCACTCCTGTACTCCTTACCTGGGACTCCCACCACTTCCCACTTAACGACCTGCATGTCTTGGGGCTATGACAGCAACCAGAACTGCCTGGATTATGATGACTAAGTGATGCAGTCATGTGACATCACACTTGATGACTGCATTGCTTAATGACAGCAATCCCAGTCCCAATTGCCGTTGTAACCCAAAGACTACCTGTACAGACAAATGATTCACCATGCTTACTTACTGACTCCAGTCTTAAATTGGGGAACTCAGCGTCACTCTAGATTAGATTTATTTCATAAAAGACATACCTGTAAACATATATTTTAAAAGAACAGGAATTAACTGAATAATCTAAATGTCTACAAATCATCCCATTAATTCTTCTTACATTCACATTCATCATATTCCATCACTGTGTCATTTATACTGATGACAAACACAGAGATACATCATATTCAATGAAATGTGAGTGCAGCATCTAAATATACACTAGATTTTTATAGTCTAGAGCTTGGGACATTCACCAGGCAATCATTTAAATAAAGAAACAAAAAGACAACAGTATGTTTCCAAGGGAACATTACATAAAAGTGTACCAGTTATATCACAGGTCATGAAATAAAACAGCTTGAGAAATTTTCATTGGAACAGTAATCCAAAGACACAAGACCCATTTCCCTGGTGTCTTACTTAGAGAATCAATATAAAATGAATAGATGTCCATACAGAACTTTCATAAACTTTCCTCCACAGTCTAATAAAAAATACTATACTTCCTGCTCAAATGCAATCTTACCAAAAACAAACATAATTAATGGTGGCTGGAGGTTAAATTAGCTTTCCCCAGTTGGTGGTTCTCAATCTTTTGTGATCAACTAATCACACACTCTGCTACCTTTCTGGTGAATAAAAAGATAAAAATGAAATAATTGCTATAGTGCCACTTCTGGGTCTAATAGCATCGAGGCATGTGACTGGAGGTTATTGGCCATTTCCCCTCCTTGGGAGAAAGACCAATCTCACAAGAGATAAAGAAAAAGCAACCATTTTTAGAAAGTAAAAGGAGGAAGGAAAGTGGAAGAAAAAAAGAAAAAATATATATAAAATGACTTTTTAACAGTAAAAACTTAAAATTGCAGATAACAGTGCTGTAGAATATGGAGTACAGAGCTATCCTATTTATAATATACAGCAGCTGACAAATAGGTTAAATTAAAAAAATTAAGAGACTGTAAGATGGCAGTGATCTGTTACAATTCTCACAGGCTTCTAGTTTTACAGACCTCAAAGAATAAATACCTTAGGAAAAAATTATCCTGATACATAACCTGATACATGCATAAATAACTGAAGTATATACAGTTGCTGAGATTGTAGAGACATAAAGAATACAGGATTTATGCAAAAGAAATTAAAATGTAACGCATGTTCTGCATAAAACATTAGAATTGACATGAATCTGAAGCATAGACCTCTGCTTCTTTTCCCTGGACCTCCCCAGCCTCTGAAATTTATTTTATTTATTTCATTAAATGTATTATAGCCACCCACTCCAGCGGACCCTGGGCAGCTTACAATGTCTAATACTAAGTTAAAACAATTAAAAACAAAGACAAGACAAAACAGCCCAGACTAAAAACAGCATTAAAACACAGTGCAGTAGCCCTCCCCCCGATACATTAACCCCAGGAGTAGGACAAAGCCAAGTTTTAATTTTTTTTTTTAGAACTCCAGGAAGCATTCCCTGCTGTTCCAAAGGCGGGGTTGCGACAAAGAAGGCACACTTCCTAGGTCCTGCAAGATGGCAACATTTAATAGAAGGGACCTGGAATGCACCCACTCTGCCCGAACTTATCCAGCAGGCAGAAACAATAGCCATTTATTGGAGCTGTTGTGAAGGTGGTACACCTTCATTCAGACAGAGCAATTTCTTTCTCCATTTCTGTAGAATTCTGCCACTTATTTTAAAAGAATAAAGATTTGTTTCTGTCCAGGAAAACAAGAAGTTGGGGCATTTGTCCTTGCTTTACATTACCAAAGTTACCTCTTTCTCTACATGTTACTTCTGCTTGAAACAAAGGAATGTATATTCTCAATATGGGAAGCTGGCTATTATTTTTGTGAATGCAGGCTGGCATCACAACAGCATGGCCCACTGAATCTCAAATCACCCTACTTGTAGGGCTACCAGACCAGGGCTGCAGAAATTCAGACAATGTGAAAGCATACAGAAAACCCCAACTCTTTGCCACCATCTAGTGGTCATTCAAATTTTGTGGCTCAGATCTGGTTACACTAGCCCAGTGATTCTCAACCTTTTTGAAGCTGCCGCCCCCCTAAGGAGCGGAAAATTTTTCAATGCCACCCTTTGTGAAAATCCTGTAATTTAGGGTATGGGGAGGGGTGGGGGAGTTACTGAATTATAAAAGGCAAAAATGTTAAGTAATTTTTTTCAGTAGACTTACACACCAAATTTGCTCGATTTAACTCGATACTTTTGCCCTGGAAGGTAATTGCATTCCTTTTATTAAAATTAAAATGACTAATGCAAAAAAAATGCTTAAATGCTCTTTCTCAAAATTAATAATTCACGACCACGATAAAGAACTAATAAGCGCATTTACCTAGCCGACTGGCCAAATAAACAATGAAAGTAAATCGAAACTGAGGGGAAAAAACAGAAATGAAGCGAACGAAAAGCAACTCAAGAAACACGGGTCAAATCAAACATTCATATTGAAAGGACGCTCAACGCACACGCGATTAATCGCGTGGGAAAACAGCTGACGCATGTGCTGTGCTGGTTGGGATCGGAGAAGAATCGTAGTGTCAAGTTCTTCAAGGTCATCCTACCTAGAATACAAATTCGTCTCACCATTCTTAGAAGTGCGTGAGGGCAGCCGTCGCGTAAGTTCGTTTTATTGCTGGTACAAATGGTGTAAATCGGATAATCGATTTAATAAATTTTGGGGGGGGGGTTAAAATTAAGTTCTAATGCCAAAACATGCTCATCGCCCCTGTACCACCCAAAACATGCCCACCGCCCCCCTACCGCCCAAAACAAGTTCACTGCCCCTCAGCATCTTTCCACCGCCCCCCGGAGGGCGATACCGCCCCCGTTGAGAACCAATGAACTAGCCTATATGTTGTGTGAATTCAGTCCACGTAGCTAATTTTTGGTTCAGTATATCATGGAGGACAGAAAAATGAGTTAGTTGAACAAACAATAACACAGTTAACCATGAGTAATGCAAACAGGCATTCTCTCACAAGGCTACTTTAATGTCTTTTTAAATTTTATGTGGAACTTGTTCCTATAGTGTCAGAAAAATTAGTAAGTGGCTTAAGAAATGTCATAGAGAAATAAAACATTCTGAATAATTGAGTCTGCCTTCACAAAAGGGATTGGAGTCAGAATTGCATTCAGAGGAATTTTATTGTTACAAGAGGATTTTTCACCATCTTCACTGTTCTGGGAGACAGGAACTTTGCTAGGACAACATGGAATGTGGCACTAGACACAATGGCAAAGGGGAAATTGGAAAAGATCAAAGCCTCCGTATTTCTCCAGATCTCAACTTCCTCCACATATGGAAGGAACATTCAGTTTAAGGAGGTGTAAATTTGGATAAAATCCTGTTTCATTATATTTTTTTCTATATTTATAAAAGTATCAATCAACATGAATTCCCTTGTGACTTACAAAACTGTACATGACTGCAATAAATTGGGGTAAAATCATGAAGAATAATGGTATTGAAATGCTGAATGGCCAAACCATCAGGAGCCATCAGGATGAAGCCTACAAGTATCTGGGCATTTTACAGTTGGATAATATCAAGCATGGACAAGTTAAAAATGTGATTAGTAAAGAATACATCCAAAGAGTGAGAAAATTGTTAAAGACAAAATTGAATGGGGGAAATAGCATCAAAACCATCAATACCTGGGCCATACCTGTTATATGATACACTGTTGGAATTATTAACTCGACACAAACTGAACTGGACAGTTTGGACCAAAAAACAAGAAAACCCATGACTATTCACTATGCATTACACCCCCGTAGTGATACTGATAGATTGTACCTGCCCCACAGAAATGGAGGCAAAGGTTTACTTCAAGTCAAATAAACTGTCAAAGAAGAAAAGCTTGCATTGGTTGATTATGTAAAAGACAGTTAAGAACAAGCACTGATACAAGTTAAAAATTGGAACTTATTGAATGTAGAGGAAACAAAATGTGAATATTGAAATAATGTAATAAAAACACAAACACAATGCTGGCAAGGAAAAGCATTACACGATCAATTTCTACAAAAGATCGAGGGGAAAGTGGATAAAGATAAAACCTGGCAATAGCTTCCAACGAGAACATTAAAAAAAGAAATTGAAGGCTTGATTTTGGCTGCTCAAGAGTAAGCTATTCAAACAAATGCAATCAAGGCCTATCATTTGCCGGTAATGAAAAATTGGTGGGAACATAGAGTTGAAAAAGTAGTCAAAAATGAGGTTAAAATATTTCCAAATACAAACTGATAAAGTCTTGGTGCATAACACACCAGATTTAACTGGGGTTGAAAAGAAGAAAGTATGGATAATTGATGTGGCAATACTAGGGGATAATAGAAGACAAAGAATTGGAGAAGATCACGAAGTATCAAGATCTAAAAATCAAAGTTGAAAGACTATGACATAAACCAGCAGTACTGGTCCCAGTGGTTATCAGCACAGTGGGTGCCATTCCAAAAAACCTTGGGTGGCACTTAGAAAATCTGCACATTGACAAAAATTCCATTACAAAGCGCCATACTGCTTGGATCTGCACATATACTACACCAATACGTTATGACATCCTAGGTTCTTGGGAAGAACTCAGTGTGAATGAAGGCCAACACCAGCTAAAGAACCGGCAGCTGTGATTTCACATTGTTGTGCATAGTATTTCCCTGCAAGTAAAATACCATGACAAGGGAAGAGCAATACAATAAATATTTATCTTTTAAATTATGGTTTCTCCTCTTTTGTTGAGCATAGAATATTCACAAACTGTGTATCACATACAGCCTCAAGTAATATAATCCATGTTTATCGTCTATGGATTTTACAACCTCATTCTATGAAGTTATGACTCTAGCAGCATTACCTGAGACTGCAGAAGAATACAGATTTTGAATACTCTACCACATGAAAAGAAATAACGAAAAAAAAGTTTGCCAGATCAGAGACCACCATTCCCCCCCCCCCCCCGCTAATGTTCTCGTTCCTCTTTCAAGGAAGAGCTTGCAGTTCGAAATGGTTTATTCCATTCTGTTTAGACATCAAAAAGTCGTGAATAAAAATCGCTCTGATTCAGCTGAAATCTCAAGAGAAAAGGATTACTAATAGCTCGCGAAAAGGCTAAGGAGGGCGAGAGATGCTTGAAAGAAAAAGAGGGTGGGCAAGAAAAAGGGAGCAGGGACGTCCACCCACGATGCCCAATGGTACCGTCCGAACGTTCCCCTCCCCGTTCCCTTCACTGGCTGCTGAAATACGTCATCGGATAGAACAGGAAAAGGGAGGGTGGAATTCCCGGCATGCCTCTTGGGTCCGTGCCCGGCCGATGGCTAAGATGGCGACTCCCATGCATCGCTTGATTGCTCGGAGACAAGCGTGAGTGTGTGGAGGGCAGAGAAGGGCTGGAGAGGGAAGCAGCCACCCTGGGCTTCTCGAGAGAGGGGTGTTAGACGAGCGGGAGGCAGTCCTGCGGGAGAAGCGCGGGAAATCCAAACCGCCTTGCTCCCCAGCTGTTAGCGGAGGACAGCGCTACGAGGGAAGAATTGGGAAGTCCTTTTTAAAAGGGCGAGAAATAGTTGCATGTGTGCAATTGGTCTTTTAAGGAGGCTGGATCCGGGTTTACGTGTGTGAGGGGGCAGGCGCTGAAGTGCCTAGAATCACCGCTCCTTCCGCGGGGGTCAGGGATTGGAGGTGCGAAAGATGTCCTAGCTCCGTTGATACCAACCCCCGGAGGAGAGCCTCCTTGGTCCATTGTTGTCGCGGTGTGTTTCTCTCAGCATCGCTTGCTGTGGAAAAACTCGCAGGGTAAGCGATTTAATGGGTATCTGGGCAGCTGTGGTAACTTCTTGCCCTGTTTATTTTGCTTTGTTGCACCTGCCATCTAAAGTGATAAGGATAAGTCTGTAGATATGAAAGTGCCGTCCTCCATAACTTCTCTCACAAAATTTTATGCGTTCAAAAATTATTAGAAATAAAGTGCAGTTGTTTCCTGTGCAGATTGCTAAAAACATTATATGCAATGTGATTCTATGCAATTTTAAATAGAATAAAGAGAGCGGCTAAAGGTGAACAGTACTGAGCTAGAATGTGGTTTGTTTGGTGTGTTTTAGTGTATTGTGCGAACCCATCAAATTGTGGTTTCATAAATTAATAATGATTAAATGCATCTAAGTCACCATGTGGAACAGTGCTGCTTCTTAGGTATATCCATTTGCAGATTTATTTTGTAGAGATTGTAGCTTTAGAAAAACTATTTAGAATAATCATTCAAATGAACACAAAGAACATAGTAAAGGATCATGAACCTTTAAGTTCTGTTTCCCATTAGCATTTTACATGTAGCTTAGCAGACTGATATTAACTTTCTAGTCAAGTATTAAATAGACATGAGAGTTTGGCCCTGTAATCTTCAGTATTGTGTAAATATAGTAATGTTTACATTTTTAAAGACTTCAGTAATGCTAACTAGATATATTATGTTAAATGTAATAAATGTCTTCTAATTGGCTTCTCATAATGTGTTTAACATTTTATAGTGAGCTTTCACTAATAGTTCCAGCATCAGAAGTGTTTTCTCTCTATAAACCTAAGTATTTTGTAATGCTGGAATTAGTTACAGGTTCTTAACTTCTTAGAGTTAAATGAACATTATGAAAAAGTCCTAAGTCTTCAACCCCAACCCCTGCCCAATTATTTATTATCCATGCAATATTTGGATGTACTCGTGAAAACCTTCTGGTAGATACACAGTCACAACAGTAAATATAACTAACATTATATTACTATTTTTTACATACCTATAACATTTTTCAGACTAAGCATGTCATCTAATCCCAGCATCGTTGCCATTCCTGTTAGCACTAATCAGAATTTGAAACTATCAAGTAGACTGTATCAGCTGCTCTGGGACTGAATGACATGCATAGCTTTAAGGAAGCAATAAATCATAGTTAAAGGAATCACAGAGGATGGGAGCCTAAAAGTTATGTGTGGTCCTCTTAATTTTCTAAAACTTATCATGATCTGTGAACATTCTTGTTTAGATGCAAAATCAAGGTTATTTTTCTTATTTGTGATAAGAGAATAACATCACAGAATATTAGTTTGCTTTAAAGTTTACCTATGTTGTCGTGCTTTTGAATAAATAGTCTGTTGGATTTACAGTCTCCTCTCTGATGCTTTGCTACATTATCTTCTGCCTATTTAAAGAGAACAATCAGTTTATTGTTCTGTTAACAATGATAGCCAGAGTACATTACTACGGAATCACCCCAAACCTGTGAATTGCCACCTTTAAGGGGAAGTGTAACTTTCTCTAAAACTATCTGTATGAGCTTGTGAATACCTCCACAAATTCAATTGAGTTGCAAATAAACAACACCTTGTATCATCTGAACTGAGCTTCAGCTGGCTGGTCTTCAGATAATCTGTTGCCATTTTCTGCCACCTCACCAGGAGAAGCCTGTTGCAAATATATGGTGAAACTTCTGTGTAAATCTTTGGATGGCCCCTCCAGATG
Source organism: Python bivittatus (assembly GCF_059951505.1). Lineage (NCBI taxonomy): Eukaryota > Metazoa > Chordata > Lepidosauria > Squamata > Pythonidae > Python > Python bivittatus. Next base: position 28,238,537 of record NW_028277035.1, read on the forward strand.
TTACCTATGTTATACTGTATTTTATCTCCTCAAACCACATTTTTTCTTCAATCTACATTTTAATCATTTGGGGCATCTCTGGCTCTCTTACAGCTGCTAAAGTACAATTTTCAGCATTCTTCACCATCAGCTAGTGGAGCTGTAGAGTTATTTCTGAGACTCCTAAAAGATCACCCCGTCAAGGAAGGCAATCTCTTTAGTTCTATATACAATTTTATTCTAATCCAGTTAATTGGAAGGACATGAATCTAAGAAGTGAAAAACTCAGTCCCATATGCCATATGTCTTTATGGGATTGAATAAATCTGCTAAATTTCTTTAATGTATGTAGTATTAAACACTGACAACAAACTGACATTTATTTAAAAACACTAGAACATTATTAAAGAACTAATTTTCCATAACGTAACACACTGAAAAGCAATGTTTAATAAAGTAATCAGTCTCGTTAGAAATACAGTCTAAAGCATTTTAAGCATTCAACCTTCATTCTCACCTTTCCCTACTATAATCCCCATAACAAAATCCTGTCTCTACCCTTGAAGTTTCAGTGCTGATCCTTCTATTACTTTAGTTCTATTTATAATCTTTTAAGCAGCAAGTACGATGGCTATTTCAGTTGGGGCAGCTCTATACCTGAGCGACTGTACAAAGAACATAAATACTTTTGCATGAAAAAATGATAATGTGTTCATAAAATGCTCTTAAAATCATCTTAATGAAATATATTTAACAGCAACAAAGGGTTTTTCTGGTAATATAATTTAAGAAATTGTACATTGCCTGCTGATATCTCTTTTGCAGTCCCCAGAATCCTATTTTTGTGTTCTTTGAAATGGGGGAGGAGGTGAAGGGGGAAAATAGGCAATTTAAACCATGCAGAAGCTTAACCATCAATTTCACTTCTTAAAGCCTCAAAACCCCTCACTCAAAATTTGTTTCTTTGAAATGCAGCCCTTAACACGCAAAGTCTAGTGTGGCCCTTGAGTGGATGTTCTGCACTCCTGTTATAGGAGATTTGCATGTTTGTGGAGGAGATTGAATCAACAGATTAGTTCCTTTTTGCATAGGCATTTGGGGCAAACTGTAATGACACAGAAGTTTCAGAACAGAAACTCTGATCTTTTTTACTTGCATCCTGACATTATATGAAAGTATGTAAGTTAGAGAGATTGTATCACAATGCACATTTTTTGTTTGTTTGCGTCCCTTGCTTTCTACTCCAGTGGATGCCTATGATATCAGGGAGCAGGTTTATTTATACCATTTCCCTATGTTCCAATGTTATAACAATAAATCTTCCTCTAAACAATGCTGATAATTCTGAAAGAGAGAGCTAAGATTGAGACTAAAAGGTGACTATAGACTAGAAAAAGAGCCCTTAGGCAAAAGCCTGCATTATCCCAAGGAGACAAAAATTGTCTTAGTCAATGCAATACACACTTTCAAATGAATCTTGAGAAACATTTAGTTGGTTTGTATTGAAAAACTGATGAAATTCAAGTGTCTTGGGTCAAGTGATCTGTGGATAAGTCATGTAAATTCCAATTAGATCAGTGATTCATAATAAGAATATTTTAGTAAATTTTGAATAGCAAAGCAACTATTGATTGGATTTACATACCATACTAAGCCATGGGTTGTTCAATTTACAAGTTGTTGCATTTGCAGAACATCTTGAACCATTAACTCTGACTTATAAACCACAGTGACTGAATTTGGATAACATGCTGAACTAAAAGTAAATAAAGTATATTTAGCTTGTTTTGTGAACCAAGCCACTGTGAAGCTATAACCTCAACCTAGCAACTTTCTATACTTACTGAATATTGTTGTTAATTAAATAATAGGCTGAAAAGCTGGGCTTAAATAAGCTTCGAGATGATAGCATTCCAAACAATGAATTTCTGAATTGCAGAAATGAATTACAGATAGTCCTTAAAATTCAGACACAGTCATAAGTGGTTTCAAATAATGAGCATGCCAGCTACCTTAATATTTAAGTATGAGGCGTTTAATAATTATATCTTTTGAATGTGACTGCTCTTTAAACAATTTAAAATGTTGCTTGTGCAAAGTATTATGAACATGCTTTTAAAGAGGGATATATCGTAACAACCATCAACAGATTATAGAAGGAGAGCTGTGTTAGTTCATGGTGGCAAAAAACAGTCTTTGAGGTCTGCTGTGGAGTGTCTTAGAGGACACATATAGTTCAGGCGAACTCAGAAAGTCTCACTAAACCTGAATGGGTTTTTAACACATTGCAATTGTATATTGAAAAGGTACTTATAATCTGTCTCGCATGTAACCAGCATCTGTATAACCAATACTCTTCTCTCCCCAACCTCACCCTAGTTTAAATCCTACATCAGTCTAGCCACTTTATGCATCTGATGAAGTGAGCTACAATTCACAAAAGCTTTTTAATAAAATTTGTTAATTGGGAAAGGTGCTGCCAGACTCCTGATTTTTTTGCCACCATCAATAGAATGAATCTTGGAGTACCACAGATAGGCCTAGCTGATTTTATTTACTTAATACTTTATTTTGTGGCTTGTCTTAAAGTCAAAATATATTCTTAATGAAGTACTAAATAAATACAGCAACAAACAAGCAGTCATGGGTGCCCATGTAATACCTCTGCTAAGTGAGTTTCGTTGGTTATCAGTAAGCTTCTGGGTGCAATTCAAGGTATGGCATAGGGCCTGGCTATCTGGGGGACTGCCTTTCTCCAATTGTTTCTGCCCATCTGATAAGAGTGACCATATTCCAGGTCCCATCTTTAAAACAGTCATCTGATGGAACCCAGTTGAGGTGCCTTCTCTGTCCTGGTGCGTGTCCTTTAGAATAGTATCCCCTTGAAGGTTTGTTTGTTTACTTATTAAATTTGTCTGCTGCCCATCTCCCCCAGAGGGTGACTCTGGGCAGCTCACAATGAAAGTAAAACTCACAAACAGTTAAAAATAAATACCCCCATTAATTAAAATTAATTAATTAGTTAAAAAGTCAAACTACAAAAACAAGCCCTGTACATAAAAAACTAAAAACATTCATGATGATGAGGGAGTAAAATCAATTATTTCACAAACCATTTCCACTGGTGCAAGCCCCCATCTGGCCCCAGGCCATCTGGCATAGCCAAGATTTCACGTTCCTCCTGAAGCCCATGAGAGTAGGGGCACACCGCACCCCTGGTGGTAGGTTGTTCCACAGAGCGGGGGCCATGGCAGAAAAGACCCTCTTCCTAGATCCCACCAGTCAAAATTCCTTGACTGGTGGAGTCTGCAATATGCCCCTTCTGCCGGACCGAGTGGGCGGGCTGATAAAACAGGGGCACGACAGCTCCTCAGATAACCTGGTCCTGTGCCATGCAGGGCTTTAAAGGTAATAACCAATACCTTGAATTGGACCCGGAAGCAAACCGGCAACCAATGCAGCTCGGGTACAGTGGTGTTATATGGGCCCCCTGGGGGCATTCAGAACTGTCTACACTGCTGCATTCTGCGCCAGCTGTAGCTTCCGGATAGGTTGGTTGTCTTGACTCTGCTGTCATTTAACCAGGCCTTGAAGACTTGGCTCTTTCCCCAGGCTCTTCTTCTACATTAGGAACTATGTGCTTTGGTGGGAATTTTATTAATCCAGTGAGTATATTAGTCCCCAGGTTATCGCCTGTTGCTGTTTTTATTGTACTGGATGTTATTTTTAACTTGTATGCCACTCAGAGTTATGAGTTGGGCAGGCTATAAATTTAATTTATACATAATAGAAAAAATATCATATGCAATTTATGGTGGCATATTTCAGTAATTAATTTCTGTCAATTGTCCACTGAAATCTTATAGTTAAGAAAACCCTGTATATGTTCTGTAAAAACCAATAGGCAGCTGGATCCAGACATTTCATAGACGGTTTTTCTAACTAAGTCATCCCAGAGTCTTAACTGCAATTCTATCATTTTATTCTTGAAATGACTTCGGTATTTGAGCTGAATACAGGTAATGACTATTGCTGGGGCTTTGGCTGAATAAGTAGCTGATGTACACTTGGTGTTCCAGAGTTATTTGTTGATTATAAAATATGTCAAAAACTGTGTGTTTGTAGTTAAGAAACTTAGTCCATAAGCTTACAAACTTTTCTCCTGACTCTTCAGAAGGACAACAAGAGTATAGGATGGTGCCGGTTGCTTAGTGAATTCTTGCCTACCATCCGGGATGTACAGAGTATCTATAAAAAGGTTGTTCAATCCCAGTATAAACTGTGGACAAGTGATGGCCTCAAGCCATCAGTGTCATATACTAGGAGGACAGCAAAAGTTTCTACTTGCCACCTTCTTCTAGTAGATGTGGAGAAGAAAGAACATTTATACCCACACCCTGTCAGAGCTCCTAAGGACACCTTACTAGAGGTCTTTTATAATTTGAAGTAGAGTGAGGAATATCCCTAATGCTATAGGTCTTCATATGTTGTATATGGATGTCCTTCTGTGTATTTTTTTTTTTTTAACATGGTGCCAAGGTGGATGTCAACTGTTTATGGGCCAGTAGGTTGATGAACTATGGGCATATGGCAAAAGGTTTGTGAAGGAGTGTTGAGAGCTGAACATTGTTGTTTTGATTGTGGAACCTTCCAGAGAATTCCTGACCTGGATGTTCAGGACCGGATGTAGAGAATCACACTTCAATCAGGCTGGTGAGATACTGGCCTCCTGTTGGGCCGTTGGGTGATGGGAGAGCAAGGGACTGCTGGTAATTATCCTTCACAGATGGCAGATGGTACAGGAACCCTTTAGAATACAGGTAGATACAGTTGATTGGAGTTGGGGCCAGCAGCATGGCACAGTGAGAAAGATGAAGAAGAAGGTGTTGGAGGGCCCTGGCAAATTGTCTGTTCTGCTGGAGATGGCTGCAAGAGTTGGCAGCAGCAGATTCTTTCTGATGATAGGGGCTGGTGGCAGTGCGAGCAGAAACTGAAAGGTCAGTGATGGGATCAACCAGCCTGGACCCTGTGGCTGCTATATAGCTTCTGTTTTGATATGACAGCCATCTTATCTTTGCCACGTAGAAGCTGGGTTGAAGGAGATATGGCAGGCGGCATAAGGTGGGCCTCACTCAGGGAATGTGGTTCTGGTATCTTGACCCATTGCTGTGTTCAGCCCTCTGTGCTCCACCCCAGTTCTCAATCATTGAACCTTCAGGGGCCCAGGCTTTTGGATGCTGCTACTAAATGCCAGGTCAGTTCATAATAAAGCTTCCCTCACCTGTGATAAGGATGAGACGGCTGATCTAGCATGTATTATTGAAACTTGGCTGAGCACAGAGGGAGAGATTGCCCTCTTGGAAACCTGCCTGCCTGAGTTTTGGGTGTAACATCAACCAAGGCCAGAGGGCAGAGTTGGGGAGTAGCTTTGTTAATCTAGGACATTCTGGTGACATTTAGAAGTGCTACTCTAAAGGTGACTAGACAGGAGACTTTGGGCTTTAGGGATCACGTGGGATTACTAGCCTACCAAACTCGCCTGCTGTGAAGCAACCCCCTACCTGAGCTCCTTGACTCCATGGCCAGATTGGAGTTCCCCAGTCTTGGGAGACTTTAACCTGCCTTCTTTGGGGGGTGGAATCAGAGGTAACTTGAGAGTTTATGGCCACCGTGACAACCATGGATCTGACCCAGATCATCAAGGGCCTGACACATAATGGTGGTCACACTTTAGATAAACCTTTAATAATAATTAAATTTTTGAGGTTGTTGGACTCCTTAACAATTGGGTGGCTTGCAATTACAAACAACATAAATAGAAAAAAATCACACTGACTAGAAGACTAAACACTACCAGCAAAAACCATAAAGACTGCAACAACCCTATCCCAAGGTCTGGAGAACAAACAACTTTTCAATGATTTTCTGAACCTTGTTATGGTGGGTTGTGTGATCTGGGATTGGAGGAGATTATCATTATTCCCCTGTCACGGGCAGATCATTTTCTGATTTCCTTGGAGTGTGCTGGGGGAACATGTTAGGAAAAAGGGAAGGGGAGAATGGATATTCATTTACAGAGCTGCTGTGACGAATACTCTAGACATCTGGCAGATTAAGCCTCTCAGATTCACTCCAAGTTGGACTTTAATCTTCATTCAGGTCCTATGGAGTTAACTGAATCTGAATCTGGCTTGGTTATCTAGGAGGAGTTTGACCCTGCTAGTCTCAAGGAAGTGGACAAGGTTCTTGAAGCTGTGAGCTCAGCTACATTTATTTCTCCTGGTTAGCTAAGGTTTCCTGGGAGATAACATGTAAGTGGTTGCAAATGCATCCTTGAGAGAGGCGAAGTTCCTGCTGACAAGTAAGGAGAGAGTGGTCCGTCCACTCCTCAAGAAACCACTCCTAGACCATTTTGGACAATTTTTGTCCCATCATTGACTTCCATTTTTAGGGAAGGTTGCTTAGAAAGTGGTCATGCTGCATCAGAGGAGGAAGCAAATTAACTGGACCTCTGTCAGTCAGATTTCAGGCCTGATCGTGGGACTAAGACAGCATAGATTACACTGTTGGATGAGCTCTGGAGGGAGCAGGATGGGTCTTTTGATACCATTGATTATGGTATCTTTTTGGACTGGCTCCAGGGATTAGGAGTTGGGGACACAATCTTGTGCTAGTTTTTCTCCTTTAGGGTCAATCAGTGCTGGTGGTGAGAGGAGAGGTCCGGCCCATTTCCCTTTTTGTATGGTGTTCCTCAGTGCTTGATGCTGTCCCCGCTCCTATTTAACATTTACATGAAGCTGCTTGGTGAGATCATCATGAAGTGAGGTATCATTAGTATGCTGATGATACTCAGCTATACATCTCCACCTAAGGCTAACCAAGGGGTGCTATGGAGATACTATCTTGGTGTTTGGAGGCTGTGGGGCTCTGGAAGGGGAAGAATGGTTCCAGCTCAATGCTAGCAAAACTGAGTGGTTGTGGGTGCTAGGACATCCTTATGCCAGTGATTTGCCATCCTTCTAGATGGGCTTGTACTACCCCAGACAGAATCATTGTGCTACTTGGGGGTCCTTCTGGAGTCATGGCTCCTGTTTGAGGAACAGGTGGCAACTGTGGCCAGGAAAGCTTTTGCATAGCTTTGTGTTGTGTGTGCTGGTTGTGCCCTTTCCTGGACCAGGAGTCACTGTGCATGGTCACTTATGTTGTGGTTATCTTCCATGTAGGCTACTGAAATGGGTTCTACATTGGGATGACTTGAAAGACATCTGCAAGCTACAATTGGTGCAGAATGTGGTAGTGTGAACAGTTCTGGCTATATCTGATATGCCTGTGTTACCTTTGCTACTCAAGCTGCGCTGGCTCCCAATAGGCTTCCAAGTACAAACTAAGGTGCTGGTTGTCACCTATAAAGCCCTTCATGGCATGGGGCCTGGTTATTTGAGGGACCACCTTTCTCCCATTTTCTCTATCCATCTCATCAGATCCAAGAGGAGGAACACACTCTGGGTCTCATTGAAAGCCATCTTGCAGGTCTCAGGAAGCATGTCTTTTCTGTTGCAGTGCCTGCCCTCTGAAACACCATACCAGCCAACATTAGGTTAGCCCCAACCTTGTTAGCCTTTCAGAAAGCTCTCAAAACTTGGCTATTTTCCCAGGTATGGGGTTGATTGCTGATTTCCTTGGTTTTTAAATTTTGTTAGCCACCCAGAGTCATTTGCAAGATGGGTGGCAATATAAATTGATTAAATAGATGAAGTTTGTTGAAATGTGAGTACATTCAGTTTTGAGCAATCATCACCAAGTTATGAGAAATGAGACTATAGCAGGGGTTAATTTAAAACTGCCACCTAGTTTCAAGCAAAGTAGCATCAACTGTTGTTATATCTTACTTTTAAATCAAAAACATATGGTCTCAATCACTTTTATATATTTCCACAGGGAGGCAAATAAGCAACATGTAAGGTGTCAGAAATGTTTGGAATTTGGACACTGGACATATGAATGTACAGGGAAAAGAAAATATCTGCATAGACCATCAAGGACAGCAGAATTTAAAAAAGCACTTAAAGAAAAAGAGAACCAGCTACTACAACAAAGGTACGAATTACTATATAAAAGATTACATGTCATTTATAGAAAAGTATATGTGGAAAAAGGAGAACAGAGTAAAAAGCTCCTAACAGGTTCTGCACATATGTAACTGGTCACTAGGGAGGAACACATTAGAATGTCATGCATAACACTGTAACCCAATTAATCCTGAAAACTAGGGAGTGTTCATTTTAGCTTGAGAGAACCCTGAGGTTATCTGGGGTTAAATGAACAGCCTCCTGTCAACGAAAGTATTAACAGTGTTGAGAAGGTTAATAAAGCATTAATTCTCTCTCTGCTTCCAAAACAGAAATGAAATCTTGTCTGGCAAAAATGCTGCTTCTCTAGGTGCTCCATCTCCTTTTTAATTTTTACACATGCATCTGGCAGGGTTTCATGAAGGGGTAGAAAGGTGTTAAAAAATAGTGGAGGTGGGTAAGTTTTCAACTTGTCAAGCCCCGTGAGACAAGCAATTTCAAGAAACAAGAACCACTTGGAATTCTGAAAAGATCTTTATTGCTAGCAGGGTAAACTACAGAATCTTGAAAGCCTGTTATAGTAAAGCAATTTTCCAGACCAACTTATACCTAGTGTAATTAAGGCAAAGTTCTGACCTCTTCAGTGGAACCTTATCAGAAGCAATCTGATATTGAATTGGGGCTGTCTCAATACAGTTGGTACATTGTTGGGATACTTACTGTGATTTTGGAGCAGTCCATTTGAAACTTGAACCATCCAGTTCAGAAAGTCCTATGATGAGGATAAAGAATTGGTGCCTCTTCAGGACTAAGACTCATGTGAATCAGGGGAATTACAGAGAAGGACTGGACATGAATTTTTCTCCAGATGTAAAACCACTGGATATGAGAAGCTGCTAGAACCCAAGTGAAAGAGAGGAGAACAGTGGACTTAAATCTGCCCAGTAGGGCATCTTCCTCCAGGCTGTGTCCTTGCTCTTGCAACCTGAATTGTCTCTGCCCTTTAACCCTTGAGGGAGGGGGGAATCTAGGACTCTTCAGAAGCAGTCTTGACACTGAAACACTTGTTCTTATAGTGGTCAAGTTAACGTTCACCATTATTAATATCTTCCACAGTGTAAATAATTTGAAGGAGATGCTAATGATTGCACAACTGTGGGGAGCATTGTACTACATTTTTGGAATGGTTTTGGCACGGTTGCACTTTAAGGTCAGAACAGCCTGTTTTGAAATTGAAATGTTTCAAATTGGAAATGTTTGACACACCTCATAAAGATTAGAATTGTGCAAGGAAAAAGAGAACATTATTTCACTGCTTGTTCTCTTTAATTATGGGGAAATCAGTAAAATAGATAAAAGTTCATAAAGATGTACATATGGACTTAAATTAGAATAAGTCCTAGCAAACCTTTGTCACCTTTATGAATCAGCATGTAAACAATTGCAGTGGGGCCTCTTGTTAACATCTGTCTATCATGATCAACAAAACTGGCAGCAGCTATTTAAGTCAGCAGTAAATACATTCCTCCAGTTCAGTTTTGAACTGTTTCCTTTCTTGGAACTATTGTGTGATCATTTCTTTTCTTCTTTGGCTGTTCTTCTGTTCCTAGTTCTGCTACTAGTTCAGTTCTCCTTTTGTTGCAATCCTTCTTTTTATTTTATTGTGCCTGTTAGTCTTCTCACTCCATTTCTGGTTCTAGCATTGTTTCCCTGCTCATTCCCTCACTATTTACCCTCACAATTAAAATATTTATGTAATTCAAGTTTATGCATTATTAAATAGAAATGGAATGTTCTGTTTCCCTCTGGACTGTGCCAAACTCCAGGGAGGCAGTTTCAACCATGCTGCTCTGGATGGAGATTCAGCATTTCCCAGAATTAAATCCTCTAAACCAGCAGCAGTCCAAGGTGTTCTGGACGCAGCATTCCCGATGAAATAGCCAAACTGTCCCTGGAATGGTATGTCCGGAAAGAGTTCAGCATGGTCCAAAGAGAAATGCAGTGTTCTAGAATTCTCTGAAATGGTCTGTTCCTGGCTCAGTGAACTTTGCACATCCCTCAGAACATTAAAATTATAATTAAATGAAATATTATTCAAAAAATAAATGTGACAATTTTGCTATTGTGATTTTTATTTTTTTTAAATAGGAAGAGACTAATTTTTACAAACACATTTATTTAGATGACATCATAACCTTTTTTCTATACAGTGCACGTTTCTTTATCTTAATAGGACATTTTAGAGTATTTGTAGCATATTCTGCATTCCATTATTTTGTTGTTGCTTGATTTGTTAAGAGATAAGTGCATATGTTTTGACCTGTATGCATGTAGTATGCAAGCAGGTTAAAACTATAATGATGGAAAATAATTAGTTAAGATTAAAGGATAATATTTAAACATGTATGATTTAAAAAAAAAAACTTGTGTACTTGCTTTATAGTATCTGAAGTGTTTATATTATTAAGACACCCTGTTACAATTAAGCATACACTACAACAATTGATATTCCTTTAAGTTGGATTTAGTCAAAAGAAACCAAAATTCACCTAAATATTTTTTTTCATACATGAACAGTATTTATCTGCTTCTTGGTTATGAAATTGTCTAAATGACTTATAAATAGTAACAAAACATATTTAAATAGTTTAAATTAATATGCAGTCCAATTTATTTAGTTTGTTTTTGTTGTTTTATTGATTTATTTTGCTCTCTCTCAAATTTCCATCTTCGCCTTTCTATTTTCTTACTTGTTAAGAAACTGATTTTGGTCTAATGTTAGTCCATGTTTTATGACTGAACTCTTTTCAAAAATAAATATTAATTGAAGTAATCCCTTCCTTCCTCCTGATTCCCCTCCCTCCCAATCTCCTATTGTCAACCAGCTCTGGAGAATGTACTACAGACAGGAAGAGCAAGAAAAAAAGGTATGTAAAGAAATAATTTTAAAAATTAAATAGATTTCATAGCACCAATAGTTTCATAGTATTGTTATCTTTCACTTTCACTCAGACTCATGTGCATCTACTTCCTGTCCTTCCTTAGCCAACAAGAAGAGATTCTTTTTAATATGGTTATTCATTATTTTGATTTATATCCTTCCCTTCTGTTCTTAAAGAACTCAGGGCAGCTAACAGCAATAAAAATGCCAATACAAAAGGCTAATAAAAATGGTTAAAATCAGTCAAAATTAGCTCAAATCGAAAAAGGCTGGCTAAAGAGGAACATGAGAATAACTCTGCTGAATCAGGCCAAAGCCCATGTTTGCCCTGCATTCTGTTTCTCACATTGGCAACTAAATATCTCTGAGGTGTTCAGACGCAGTGGTTGGAGACCTAACCACTCCTGTCATTGTTGTCCTGTAACTGGTATTTGGAGGCATCCTGCCAATCCAAGAGAAACATTGAGTCTTCACGACTAAGCCCTTGAAAGACTACATATTTATTTAATCCCCCTTTAAAGCCATCCAGGTCATCACCACATTTGGTAATGAATTCCACAGGCTAGTTACATGCTGTATGAAAGATTTTTTTTTCATGATTCTAAATTTCCTTCCAGTCATTTCCATTGGATGAAAACCCTGATCTATATTTTTGAAAAGGAAATGTACCTCAAGAATGTCCCCGCCCCCAGTTGTCAGGCTTTATGCCAGGCTCAGCTGCAGTTCTTGGCTCTCCAGACACTTCACCCCTTATTCAGGAATTGGCTTACTTAGTAGAAGGCTCTGAGACACAACTCAGCTTGATTTGTCTTTTTTACAGCAGACAAGCATGAAGCCATATATACCTAGAAGATGTGTCCTTTGCACTATACAGTGGGGCAAAAAAGTATTTAGTCAGCCACCAATTGTGCAAGTTCTCCCACTCAAAAAGATGAGAGAGGCCTGTAATTTTCATCATAGGTATACCTCAACTATGAGAGACAAAATGAGAAAAAAAAATCCAGAAAATCACATTGTCTGATTTGTAAAGAATTTATTTGCAAATCATGGTGGAAAATAAGTATTTGGTCACCTACAAACAAGCAAGATGTCTGGCTCTCACAGACCTGTAACTACTTCTTTAAGAGGCTCCCCTGTCCTCCACTCGTTACCTGTAGTAATGGCACCTGTTTGACCTTGTTATCAGTATAAAAGACACCTGTCCACAACCTCAAACAGTCACACTCCAAACTCCACTATGGCCAAGACCAAAGAGCTGTTGAAGGACACCAGAAACAAAATTGTAGACCTGCACCAGGCTGGGAAGACTGAATCTGCAATAGGCAAGCAGCTTGGTGTGAAGAAATCAACTGTGGGAGCAATAATTAGAAAATGGAAGACATACAAGACCACTGATCATCTCCCTCGATCTGGGGCTCCACGCAAGATCTCACTCCGTGGGGTCAAAATGATCATAAGAATGGTGAGCAAAAATCCCGGAACCACATGGGGGGACCTAGTGAATGACCTGCAGAGAGCTGGGACCAAAGTAACAAAGGCTACCATCAGTAACACACTACACCGCCAGGGACTCAAATCCTGCAGTGCCAGACGTGTCCCCCTGCTTAAGCCAGTACATGTCCGGGCCCGTCTGAAGTTTGCTAGAGAGCATTTGGATGATCCAGAAGAGGATTGGGAGAATGTCATATGGTCAGATGAAACCAAAGTAGAACATTTTGGTCTAAACTCGTCGTGTTTGGAGGAGAGAGAATGCTGAGTTGCATCCAAAGAACACCATACCTACTGTGAAGCATGGGGGTGGAAACATCATGCTTTGGGGCTGTTTTTCTGCAAAGGGACCAGGACGACTTATCCGTGTAAAGGAAAGAATGAATGGGGCCATGTATTGTGAGATTTTGAGTGAACACCTCCTTCCATCAGCAAGGGCATTGAAGATGAAACGTGGCTGGGTCTTTCAGCATGACAATGATCCCAAACACACTGCCCGGGCAACGAAGGAGTGGCTTCGTAAGAAGCATTTCAAGGTCCTGGAGTGGCCTAGGCAGTCTCCAGATCTCAACCCCATGGAAAACCTTTGGAGGGAGTTGAAAGTCCGTGTTGCCCAGCGACAGCCCCAAAACATCACTGCTCTAGAGGAGATCTGCATGGAGGAATGGGCCAAAATACCAGCAACAGTGTGTGAAAACCTTGTGAAGACTTACAGAAAATGTTTGACCTCTGTCATTGCCAACAAAGGATATATAACAAAGTATTGAGATGGACTTTTGATATTGACCAAATACTTATTTTCCACCATGATTTGCAAATAAATTCTTTAAAAATCAAACAATGTGATTTTCTGGATTTTTTTCCCCATTTTGTCTCTCATAGTTGAGGTATACCTATGATGAAAATTACAGGCCTCTCTCATCTTTTTAAGTGGGAGAACTTGCACAATTGGTGGCTGACTAAATACTTTTTTGCCCCACTGTACACAAATCAAAACCCTTATGTAGTTCTGTGTGTCTTTCCAAATCAGTAAATACCTGGATGGTCTCCTGAAGGCCTTGAAAGGCACCTGATCTATGTTGACATAAAGTGTTCTCTAGCCTGGTTCTATTGGTTTCCACCTCAACAGTTACATTTCTTGTGTTACTTTTTTTTAAGCTAAATGTCCCTGATGTCTCATGGCTGTATTAGTGATTGCTATATTTTTCTCAGCTGCTATGTATTTTGACTTTTGTAGTTGTGATTGTACTTGTTTTAATTTTATTTTAAATATTTTTCACTGCCGAGAGTCATTTGTTGCGATGGGCAGCTATATAAATTGACTGAGTGACTGACTTAATAAATAAAATGTGAAAAGGAAAGTCTTTTGAGTCCTTAAAATATTTCGGTTTCATCTTCTGTAGTTTTCCATCTCTATGGTATTTTTCCCCCCAAATGTGACTGGCATATTGTTTACAGTATTACAGATATGGATATACTATAGATTTTTATAGGGGCATTACAATGTTGGCAGTTTTATTTTCAGTCCCTTTCCTAATGATGCCTAGCATGGATTTCCGCCTTTTTCAAAGCTCCTGCCCAATGAGTCAATACCTTCACTGGGCTATCACTGTGACCCCAAGAGCCTAAAATCTTTCCTGGGTACATAAAGCAGAAAGAGCAGAAACCAAATGTGATTCATTGACATAGTAGGAAATCATGTTCTAGTAATGTCTATATTATTGCATAGGCTGATATCTAGGCTCAGATCTATGGCTGGAGAATTATTACTTAAATCCAGCTAAATGTTCTAATTAGAAAAACAAAGCCTTGTTCCAATTTTTGTTGTTCATTTATGACCATTGGTAGTCATACATGGTATGCCTGTGCAAATCATTTGATAAGGGTCCCTTTCCATCATACCCCATTCCCCTGGCAAGGATTTGCTCCTTGACGTGCCATATATCCTGTATATGCATGAAAGATCACAGGAGAGCCTTAAAACAGCTCAACTGAGACTCTTCTGCTTTGCTTTGCAGCTTTGAAAGGTGTATGCAGAGGCAAAATCTCACAGAATAATTTGCATAGGCCTACTGCAAAGCAGTAAACTGAAATGTCAGCCCTTGAGTGAATGTCAGAATATTTTGGGAGAAGATGCGAGCTGTCCCGTAATACAGTGTCTTTAGTAGTTTTGCCTACTAAAAGTCTAAAACATTTCTTTTAGTAGATTTTACTAAATAATGTCTGCTGGTCCTTTTAAAACTTCTGTGCAGGTCTAAAAGTGTGACAAGTTCCAGCAGTAGCAGCAGCATCACTTCAGCTAGTGAGTCTTCATCAGAGAGTGATGACTCCTCCTCCTCTTCATCAGATGACAGTGATAGTGATGAAAGCACTTCCAGTTCTTCATCTTCTCCATCATCAAGTAGTTCTTCTAGTTCTTCTGACTTTGAAACAGAGTCAAGTTCTTCCAGCAGCAGCAGCAGTAGCAGCAGCACAGATAGCAGTACAGATGATGAGCCACCAAAGAAAAAGAAGAAGAACAATTTAGTGCGATGCTAGGACTACGGTGGCATTAAACAATAACTTGCATCTAAAATGCATAATGGCCAAACTAAACTAACCAGTTGTCTGTTTTTACAGTTGTAAAACTGTATGTGTTTTTACATAGTAGTTGATAGGCCATAAGCTGTTAAATGGCAAGTAATACTTACTGAAAGAGTATTTTTGTGGATTACTGTTTAATAGGGAATGCTACCTTTTTTCTTAATTTTTAAAGAAATCTAATATTTATATGAATTAAGGTCCAGTCATCCTGATGTTTACATGCCAGAAAGCAAAACACATTTCTCTGAATCATCCTGTGTTATGTCATAGAGCAGCCTTGTGTTTACATCAGTTTTATATTCTAAGTAAGATGGAAGGAGACTATGAAGTTTGATTTCAGATGGCTAATATATCCAAAGCCATATGTAATGTCCCTCCCCGGTTACAGAGGGAGTGGCATTGTGTTTTGTAGGGGAAAAAAAGCCTGTTAGGTAAAATCAAAAAATAGTTCAATATTCTAGTCAAATAATTGTTCAGTATCAAATTTCTGTTAATACGATTGTTTTGTGATCAGTATCCTATATATGGATCTTATTTCCATCTCAGTCCAGTGAGGTTGTTCAGCCTATTGAAACAAGACTCTCTATCTCGATTGCCCTTCTGGACTTGGTCTGCATATGCAAAATGATGGTGGGTAGAGATCTTCACATAGTACTGAAGAGTATGCATCTTACTAGAATTTAACTCTCTCCCTCTAAAGCCTTGTAACAAGCCCTCCTGCAACATTGGGTTTTGATTGATTGCCACACACAACTTCCTTTTGCCCTTTTGCTAGCATAATTGCTGGCTAGTTCCTTGCACTTACACTGCACACAAACTTGTGGAAGAGGATATGACAACTGGGGGAAGAGAAAGGTAAGATCTATTCCCTCATTCACTCTTCCAGGCAAAGAAAAATTCATTATGAACTCCAATAATTGCTGGATTTTGTTGTTGTTTTTCCAATAGAAATAGATACTAATACCATAAGCAAGAGATAGCCAAAAGGAATAAAAGAAAATAGTTTGTACTATAATTTCAAAATTAAAAATTATGGGATTTTGTCTATACTATTATTCCTAGTTTAGAGGGGGTCAGAGAAAGAGTTTGGGATACATCTTGACTCCTACTTCTAGTTTTATACCTTACTTTCATATTTTCCTTCCTTTTGGAGAAAGGCACGTGTTTAAATTGATTCTCATGTAAAGCATTAACTTGGCAACTGGTCACTGGGTAAACATTTCAGCCCAGAAATCCTTAGACTTCATACTATGTTTACATTTGGCAAAAATCTAAAACATTGCCAGCTAACCATTGAGTTAGCAGTGTTTCTATTCCTTTAAGCCTCTATTTTTACCTTCTGCCATTTATTGTCTCCACCCCCCTCCAAATTTTTTGAGCTATTATGGTTGTAGTTTAGTGGGTACTTTAAAAGTCATTGGCAATTAGATACTTTTCCAGATCACTTTAAGTTGCCTCTTTAAATGCCAAATTCTTGTTTATGTTTACATATAATTTCAGAATAAATTCTTAAGTTATATTGCAGATTTAAAAAAAGAGCATACTTCTGTTTATTATAGATGGGAAGAGAACACAACTGACATTGAAAAGCAGAGAAAAGAAATATTCAAAAAGTGGCATTTGATTCTTTTCTAAAATAGAAAGTGATAATATTTAACTCAAAAATCAATTAACATCCTGGGTCCCCCCTTGCAAAAATCATTTAAGTCAGAGGTGAAGAATTTATTTCACTCCAAGGTTACACTGATTTCAGGAACCATACAATATCAGTGGATGATGCCACAACCAGAAGATGATGGGGCCACTTCACTTCAAGTACGCAGCCTTCAAATTCCTTTCCTGGAGACAGACCAACACACCCCCTCCCCCCCCCCATAGTAATTAGGCTTTAAAGCTGCCTTTGCTGAAATCAGTATGAGCTGTTTTTAAATTGTGCAAGTTTTGGAGAAGTCTTATTTCTGACCAGTGCTTGACATAGGTGGACTTGTTTTCTCTGCCAGTTCTGGAAGGAGGAAGGGCTTGGATAGAACCTGAAGGCCACGTGGGACACCCTCAACTTGCTGAATATGGCTTGTTGAATAGAGGTTCCCCGTGTTCAAATTTAAGCACAGGATGATTAACAAATTGCTCCCTAAATCAGAGGGAAATCTTGAGGGAGCAGCCTGCTGTATGACAACATATAGCAGCAACAGTACTGATTTTATTTTTTTAAATGACAACTTGTTTCTGCCTTTTTGTCATTCTTTGAATAGTGGCTTGACATTTCTTGTAGCAGCCAATTTTTCCCCTCATCCAAGTCTCAGTGGTGTAGTGTACCCATTGGCTTCACCTTGTCTAAAGGGCTAGGATACTCCTTTTTCCATGGTTTGGACCAGAAGCGTGATCCTCTGTCCACTGAAAGAGAAACAGCACTATCCAGAACTAACAAAGGCCACCTTCAGTTTTGTAATGATTCTTGCAGGCAGCTACGTACATGTCTCTCTCCACTACCAGAATCTTTGGACCAAGGCCAAATGCTTTGATCTTTTTAATAAGACCTGTTTGAGCTTAAAGACTTCCCTTTAAGCTGTTTTTGCACTGTGCGTGGAGAGTAGTGTTCAGTGTTGCAACTGAAATGTTTCATCTTTGTGCCTTTTCATAATATTAAATATGCCCCGAAAGCATTATAAAATGGAAGAGTTTGAGGTGTTTGCTTTGTTGTCTGCACACTATTTTGGGCACCTAGAAAAAATGTTATACAAATGCTTTCAATGAGAAAAATATTTATTTTCAGTGGAGCTGGATAAAAGAAGATATCTTTAAATATTTCCCCTTGTGATATTTTTGCATAAATATTCTTAGCCTATAACATGCATTTGATTATTCTGGTCATATTCTAATTTACAGTCACTTATTTAAAAATAAAATGTTTATTTTTTGCATAGCACAAGTTATATAATTAAATGAATTTGAATGGAGGATACATATTAGGCAAGATTGCAGTCCATTTCTTGTAGGTTACAGAAAAAAAATAACATTGTGATGAGTTCTAGCAATTGGCAGTAGTCAATTAGTGATACAGTCTCTTTTTAGTTTCTTTTTTGATGGGTCTTTTTATGAGGAATATGTGGGAGGGGACATCTTAAATATCCTAGTTTAGTTAAAGTATGAATTAACAGTTGAACTATTTTTTTATATTTTTATGAAAATGTAGTGTGTAGAATGACTTTTGAATACAAATGTTCTATTTAAATGTTTATGTAAGTTGTGCATTTCAGTCTGTAACCATTTCTATGTTTTGCAAAATTCAGACACTATAATTCTAAAACTACCAGAAAATTATTTGAATCATGCTATAGAATGTATAATTTAAGAAATTAATAAATTATTAAATGCAAATTAAGGATTTAAACTTTTATTTTCACAGATTGTAAATTTCGTATGAATACTGTAGATTATTTTCATGATTAATATTAACTACCATAAAGGATAATGGAAGAACTATCTAGATGATGGCAGAGACTGTTCAGCTTTACTTAGAAGATTGTTGCCTGCTAATTAAGCAGAATGGGAAGAACAAATAATGCAGAGATTTAAAGCCACACACACAAAAAAAGGCAGTAAAAGTGCTAATGACTCTGCATCAACAAATATGGAACAAAACTGTATTGCCTAGATATTGGAAAACATGGGTGTGTAATATCTATGCAAAGAAGAGAGATACAGGAGAATGCAAATTACCACACTATTGCACAAATTACAATTGCAAATGAAGTTTTGCTTTAGAACTTGCACAGAAGAATAAAGTCATACATGGAGAGGAAAATGCCAGATGGGCAGACAAGTTTCAGAAAAGGCAGAGGACTCTATCAGGTAGCTAACAAAAAATAGGTAACAGAGCAAACACACACACACACACAAGAATGAGGTTTATTTTTGCTTGATCAGATACAGCAAAGGATTTGAGTATGTAGATCATGCCAGAATGTGGAGTATAGTAAGGATAACAAGCGTGCCAGAATATCTGATTATTATTCTGAAGAATCTTTACATTGGCCTTTAAATTGAGGCCAAGTCCACAGTGAGATGGGCAGTGACAACTTTGAAATATAAATAAATAAAAATAAATGGTATTCTAAGAATTGACCTTGGAAAAACAGAATGATTCAGAATAGGACAGAGAATGAGACAAGGATGTACATTATATGATTCCCAATTCTGTTTAACTTCTCTCTCTCTCTCTGTTATAAGAATGGCAAAGTTGGAAGAGATGAAAAGTCAAAAATAGGAAGCTAAAACACTAACAATTTGAGATACACAGATATCACCATTTTGTTAACTGAAAATAGAGAAGACTTAGAAGGGCTCATTACAGCAGCATCTATGGGGGGGAAGAGGGGAGTGATGAAAGATGCAAGCCCTACCCATTTTCCATGCGTGTTGTGATACCATATATATGCCCAAGAGGAGTGGATCTTGCAGTTACATTGCTTTTGTCACTCTTGACAAAAGTAGCAAGATCCTGCAACACTCTTGCCTGATTATGAAAATAAACATTGATTAATGTTAAACAGTGACACAACAAACACAATGTCACCCTGCATGCCTAGTAAATGTACCATTGTTGGCAAAGAAATGAAGGTATTAACTAGTTTTCTCAGTTGAAGAATAAAGATGGATAGTGTGCTGGAAATAAAAAGGTGTCTGATTCTAAGGAAAAAAAACACTGATAGAGAAGATTGTGAAAAATACAAATATTTATCTGATAACAAAGATCAGAGTAATTAAAGCAAAGGTTTCTCCAGAGGTAATATATGATAGGTAGATGAGAGATGGATGGATGGATGGATGGCTTTCAAGAAGGTTATGAAAATTATCATGGACTATAGAAAGAGCCAATCAACTAATCCTGGACAAAATGAAGCCTGGCTGTTCCCTTCAAGTGATGACGAATAAGCAGAAACTCATGTGATTTGGGCACATGATGTGAGTAGATGATGAACTAAAAAAACCAAAAAAAATACAGTTGGCAAGGTTCAGGGGAATAGAAGAGAAAGACAAATAAATAAATAGGTAGTGTCTGCCTATTTAACTTACAATAGTTCTATGGCTAGTAACTTGGAAACTATGCCATTGCCTGGGTTCACACTGGCACAGTACAGCGTGAGTTTATACTAATTTTGTGAGTTTGCTGATGAACAATGCCCCATTTGCTGATATAATAGCATTATATTAGCATTTACAATGTGTATCATATAGCTCCACCTTCACCCCCCAAAACATTCAGAACATTCAGATTTAGATATTTTTCAAGTAAGGGCATTAAGAAGGATGCAGAACATCTGGACTGGATGCCAACTGTATTTAGAATTATTCTGGCTCTTGAAAATTGAGGCCAAGTCATTAAGGACTCATTGATAATTATCTGATGTGCATCTCTTACAGCCTTTTATGGCTTTTCAACCTGAGAGTGCAAAACTATTATGCAATCAGTTTAAATAATTAATTACAGGACAGGACAAAGAGCGAGCTAAGACATCACAGAAAGAAATGAGGGCAATGCTTAAGCTGAAATACTGTTCAAGGCCAGTTTATATCTTAATCCAGACTTGAGCATTTAAAACTAGCACTGGTATGTACAAGAGCTGACACCATGCAGTATCCAATTAACCCTGTGTCAGGTTTTTTAGCCAAAGGTAGAGCATACACTGTGAATCAAAAGGAAATTGCTGTCCTCTTTATTTTGTATGTCATATGCATACTACTGTCTTATAATTAAACCATATCAAGGGATTTTCAGAGAAACATAGAATGAAATGGTTGAAAAGACCTTGGAGATAATCTAGTCCAATCTCCAGTCGAATGCAAGAGTCTATTATTATAGCATCCCTATAAACACCTCCAATGAGAAAGAGCCTACCACTTCTTGAAGCAATTTGTTCCAGCTTGTGCTGTTAGGAAACTTTTCCTGATATTCAAAAGAAAATTTCCTGATATTCTTTTAATTTAAACACATTGTTTCTTGTCCTGTCCCCTGGATCAACTCTGAACAATTCTGCCCTGTCTTCCATAAGACACCACATCAGCTACATGAAGATACCACCTATTTCCCCACCAGTTTTTCCCAGGTTAAACATATTCAATGCTTCCAACCATTCCTGAACAGTTTTTCATTATTCCACATCACCTTGATTGCTCTCCTCTGAACATGTTCCAGTCCAGAGTCAATGTCTTTCCTAAACTATGTTCAGACATGCAGGATTCTAGGTGTACTGAGGTCTGACTCACCCAAAAGAAGGAACAATTATTTAACACTACTTCTGTTGCTGAAGCCTAGGATTACATTTGCTTTCTCTGCAGTTACGGCACCAGAGTTGGCTCATGTTCACTTTGTGATCCATGGCAAGCTCAGACTCAGACAAGGAGATCAACAATGAACAGCCTGCTCCAGACTTACTGGATGAACCAGTGCCTGAGGACCTGCAGATAGTCAAGGCAGGACCATCTGGTCATCCACAGGAGCAGCTGCTGTCAGTCCCAAAGATGAGGAGGTTGAGCTCCTGTCTCCATCTAGCACAAGAGCTCCTGTGTGGAGAAGAGAGCAGAGCAAAGGTACTCTGCAAGGCTCCTTGCAAGAAAGGAGTAATCTCCTTCCATAAGGAGCAACACTGACCCTGGTTCTACTTAAGTAGAGCAGCAAACCCTGCTGTTGGAAATCACTTGCTAACCCAGACTCCATATGCATTGCATCTTGACTTTTGAATCCTGTGACTCTGACTTTGGGTTGTGGTCTGGCTGACAAACCTTCTGTGATACTTTGACCCTTGGACCTTAAACTTTGACTACTGTTGCCTACTGGATTGGAAATTTTAGGACTCTAGTAAGCAATCTTGCTTAGCTTCTTTCCTACTTGTGTGTGCATATGCATTTCTGCTCATGCTCTCCCTGCCGCTTGGGCACTTGTTTTAAAAGACTATCAGTAAAACTTGCAACTGTCTCTCTCATGTGTTTGGCTAATCCACTAGGATACCTAGAACCTTTTCACATATACTTCTCCCTGTATCATTTCCTCCATCCTATTCTCATGCCTTTGATTTTTCATTTCCATATGTAGGACTTCACATTTGTCCCTGTTGAACCTCATCATGCTGGTTTCAGTCCATTGGTCTAGCTTGTGAAGATCATCTTGAATCTTAATATTGCCCTATAAAGTGTGTGTTCTACCAGCTATCATTATGTTATTCACAAACACAATAGTTTCTAACCCATCATCTAGTCATTTATAATAAGTTGAATGGCACGGGTCTAAAACAGAGCCCTGCAATATATCACTTGCTATTTCCTTCCAGCTTGTTAAGGAGTCCATTCACAAGTACTTTTTAGGTATGACCACTCAACCAACTTTGCATCCATCTGATAGCAGTATAGCCACCCCACGTTTTGCCATCTTCTCTATTAGGATCTCATGGGAGCCTCTGCTGTAGTTAAATTATATTATGACCACTGTTGTCAGGTTCAGCCCAAAGAACTCCATGAGACAGTACAGATACAGTTCTGTTGCATTAATTAGCTTCCACCTCAAAGACAGGAATCTCTCCAGACTGAATCTAAACTTCCCAAGCCAGCAGGCCAAAACACCATGAATTCCCTAGGGTGGTGCCAGTCTCATCTTCTTAACCTTCCCATGCTCCTGTTGGGGGCTAAGGGAATGCTTATCTCCCTGAGCGCAGCCTTCATCAAACCATTCCATCACAACTATATTCCTATAATCAACAAAACTCATTATTCTATCAGAAAAGATCAATGGCTTATTCTTGATAAACCCATGCTGTCTCCTGATACGCAATACAATCTTTTCTAAAAGTTCACAAACCAACTTCTTAATAATCTGTTCCAGAGTTTTGCCCAGTATCAATATCAACTTGATGATCTGTAGTCATAGGGGTCCTCCCCTTCCCCAATTTTGAAGATAGGAATATTTGCCCTTCTTCAATCTTCTGGCATTGCAGTCATCATAATTTCTCAAAAATCACAGAAATGGGTTGCCAATATGACATTCACAAACCTTTTCATTAATTTTGGATGTAGCTGGTCTCATCTTGGACACAAAATTATTCATGGTAGCCAGGTGCTCCGAAATCATCCTTTACTTATCTTGTATCAGTTATTCTATTTAGGTCAATTTGGGGAGAACACTGAAACAGAGTAGGAGTTGAGGAGCTTGGTCATCACCTTGTCATCTGTTAATATCCAACCACCCCTTCTCCAAAAAGTGAGCCCACCCCTTCCTTTTTCTTCCTTTTACTATTGATGCAGTCACAGATCTTTGTGGGCTAGATTTCTTTTTATGTTGGTTGGACTGGGACAACTTCCGGTTTGGGATGGCACTGTAAGCATGTATCTCACTTCTCTCCTGATTAAAAGGTTTTCACACTTCTGAATTACCAGACTGTATGGATAAATACTTTGTTCATTGGGTAATTACAATTTATTATATATTATTTTGTTTTTAATGAGCTACTGGCACAGCAATAAACGGTCAACTGCTAATTCCAACTGCGTCACTATCCGCTAAGCCAGGAAAGATGGTGGAGGATTCTTCTAACTTGTTAAAAGAGATCCTGGCTCAGATACAAGTCTTGAAGCCAATCCAACAAGATCTGGCTGAGCTTAAGAGTGATCCAAAACAGATGCAAGAAAAAATGGCTAGATACGATTACATGCCCACAAGATATAACTCAAGCCAGTCACAATATCTTGGATAAATGAATTACTTACTTATAAGTCACAACTGTACATGAAAAATCTACATGTGATTGGTATTAAAAACCCTCCACGTCAATCAAATCTAGCTGAATTTATGGAGGATTTTTTCAGAAAGCTCCTTTCTTTAGGAACAGACTTTCCAGTCGAGATTGAGCATGTGTTTAAAATTCCTTTAATGAGAAAGAAGGCTGGAACTAGTTCCAATAACATCACTGTGCAGTTCCTTTGTGTTACCACAAGAGATGAGATTTTATGTATATTTCGCCAGGAATCAGTAGGCTCCACTGAAGTGGGGTTCCAGCCAAGTAAGATATCAACATATCCTGATTTTACCAAGGAAGTTTTTGATATGAGAAGGCTGTTTATCGAAGCTCAAAATCTTGCCAGATCAGCTAGTCCATTATGCTTGTATAGAAAAGGATTGCCTAAGACAGCATCTTGTTGGAGATGTTATAAGGACAGTGCTTCTTTAAAATACATGTTTTTATAATGTCCTATGCTTACTAAGTTTTGGGAGAAAGTAGTGGATTATATAAATATCACTGTGCGACAAAAGCTAAAATTTTCAGAGGATAATATTCTCTTGAATTACATACCTAGTACATGGAATTTGACAACTGGAAAATGTAAATGGACTCTCCATGCCCTTACTGTGGCTAAAAGACTTACATTGCAGCATTGGAAAAATAAATGAACTGCCCCATTTACTCAGTGGATTGAAGACCTGATTATACTTGCCACCTATGAGCCTATAGCTGTAGACTTTGTATGGATAAGTACCCGAAATATGGGACTTATTTATGCAAAATACAGTAGGTTAAAAAAAAAGCATGATAGTTATATAAATGTACAGTATTAGAAAGATAAATACACACACACACATTTGCATATTGTATTAGAAAATTATATATAGAATTAAAACTTATTGTTGTAACGACATATTTTATTTTTTCTGTTGGATTCTTTTCACTTATTTCTTTTTTAAACACTTATGTATTTTTATTTGACAATGTATGTATTTTTGTGTTTTGTTCCTCCCCCCCCCTTTCTGTTATTTCAAAAGCAATTAAAAATAAATAAAAATGCCCTCAAAAAAGACTACCTCCTTTCTTATTCAACATGGATTCTGACCAAGATTGGCTGAAGTGAAGAACAGTTCCTACACTGATGGGTAGAACTTTTTGTGCCATCAAAGATGTCCTGCATGTCAGTCCCAAAAGTATCTGATGGCATCTGCAAAAGTCTTATCCTCCAGGCACCGTTTACTGCCTGTTCTTTCTATCCTTGCTCTTCTCGTCTCATATAACCACATGCTAAGTCTGGGCTAGCAGTGTGAATGAAAGATGTTCTGAATGCTTGAAAAGGTGCCACTGCTGAAAAAACAAAACAATACAGAACTTGATGTTATACTGTAGTTCTGATCGTATATCACTTACTACTGCTTTTAATTACTATTTCTACAACAATTATTAATAAAGTACTGGAAAAGGTACCTCAATATCATACACATTTGGATGAAACTAAATTCACTTTAATCTGGTAGCCAGGAGGGCGAGTAGACATCAATGAAAAAATTGTCGCCGCAGCCGTCTGACCAGCTCCCTCGACTATCCCGCCCGCTGCAATAAGATAAGCGTCGCCCGTCTGAGGCCCCTCCGCCTACGAAGCAGGCGAGCGGCACGTTTGGCGATCGCAACTGTCGATCGACATTTTGTGGGTTGCATCCCAAACGGGAAAATCCCTTTCCCAGGGTGGGCGGCGCTCGGGGCTCGGCGAGGGCTTTCCGGTGGCGGGTCACGTGGTAGGGAGTTTGGTCCCGCCCCTCGGCCGCCGGATGGGGCGGGGGTGTTGACGCTGGGGCTGCTGGGTAGTCCTCTCCAGGGAGAGGGAGGGGGAGGGGGAGGGGCAGAGAGAGGGAGAGGGAGAGGAGGAAGGAGAAAGCGGCAGGGACCGCCAGGGCCTTGACATCGCCGCCCACCCGCTTCGGTCCCGTCTTAGCCCAGCAGCCGTCGACATGGAGTGGCGCTGGAGATGCTACTCCGCCGCCGTGCCTTCCTTTGGGCGGTGATCCACCGTGGCCCGCCCTTCCCCTTCTCTCGTCAGTGGCTCCTGCCGCCGCCGCCGTTCCTGGGGCCTTTCCGGCCCTTTGTGCCCCCGCGCGGCAGCGGCCCCCGAGAAATGGTTGGGGTGTAACGGAATAGTCAGCGGAGGTGAGTGACGGGTGGCTCGGGGAGGTGGGCCCGTCGAAAAGGCCTTTGGGCTGGGCGGGGCGCGGCGAGGCACAGATAAGCAATTCAGAGCAAGGTAGGCCCCGTCTCACTCGGTGGTGGCCGGACCGCTTGCCCATTCTCCCAAGTGGCACAGTCGCCTCCCAAGGTGCCTTTGTATTCCTGTCCTCCTTCCCGTGCTGCGGGGGCTCGAGTCGCCGCTTCTGGTTCCAACTTGGATTTCTCTCTCTCTCTTCCCCCCCCCCCTTCCCTCCTCCTCCCACGCCCTGGATTTCCCATCACTTCGCTTTCTAAACTCTGGAGCGTCTTTTCCCCGGATCCCTCCTTATTCGTCACACGCCGAGCGCGGTATTTTTCTGAGACGTTGTCTGAAGGTTTGAGCTTATGGAGATCTAGAGGCTCGTGTTACAAAACGGACAGACACGGGTTATATATGAGTCATGTGTGTGTAATAAATGCATACACACGCCAGACAAGTTTAGGTGTTTCTCTGCTTTTCACATATTAAGATAGGATGGCATCCTTTTCCTTTTCAGAAGTGTCAGCAAAATCGACTGAGATAAATATACAGATAAGCTTTTGACGATTGGGCCAAGTCATCTTCCTTATCTCTCTTGCTCTAGTTGGGTTTAATCTGAATCTAGTGTTTGACGTCATTGCTTTGTTCCTTTTACTTTGCTATATATGTTTTAAACACTGAGCATCTGAAGTCTCATTCAAATTTATTATACTTCTAAAAATACATCCTGCTTTTCATCATAAAAGCTCCCTCACAGTATGCAGTATTTTAACACACCAATGACAGAACCAAAACTAAAGAAATCTACACTGGTATTTAGGGATGTCATTGCTCAAAATGCTTGGTGGATAAGAAATGATTCCCCTTGGAGCTAAACTAAGCAGTGGTGTCACCAGCCTCATTTCCAGAGGAAAGGATGTTCTACAAACTTAGTGCCAGTACTGATTAAGATTTATTGCAAGTTTGGAGGCCCAGGCTGTATATGCTGGCTCTTCCAAACAATTGGTTTTTCTAGCCTTGGCATGATCCCTGCTTGTATCATTCTAATGATGAGATCATGGAGAAATTATCCCAGAAACCTTTGTATCCAGGTCTTGTTTTTTGCCTCTATCCCAGAAAGTTTGCCTATTCCTCAGTAATCCACTACATTTCCTCAATCTTACCAACCGCAATACATTTTATGATGTTTCTCTTTTCTGTTGGGGAAGGTCCTTCTATGAAGTTTTAATTTATCACCATACCATTAATTAAATTTGATTTATTCTCTGTTATTCTACTTTGATGAATACTTAAGTAGCTAACAATTTTTAAACAAAAACAGAAAAGAGACTCTAAAGTTAAAAACAAAAATAAACTTCAGTACTATTAATTAACAGTTAAAGCTTGGTAAATGAGATGCTTCTTTACAGATTTTCCAAATAAAATTTTTTAGAGGGATCTATTTTTGCTATTCCTTTGCCAGTCCAAAGTGTATCACATTGTATATTTTTGCCACTCCCCACTAATCCTTGCCATATCATTTTAGCTTTGCTTGGAGTTCATGTGCTCAGTAGATCAACAGCTAGCAAGCTTCCAAAGGACTTGTGTTTATGGAATTTGTGAAGGATGTGTATATGAAGGCTTTCTTAAACACTTCCAGACTTGCATATCTCAGATGGAATGGGGATGGGCTCTATAGACAAGCAACAAAAACAATTATTGACTGGTCTGCAAATACATTCACTGCCTACTACAATTGTGTGGAACATTGTATTATACAAGGATTGCAGTGACAAAATGCAAACATCCAAGAAATAACTCAGGTATATATAATTTCACATCTTTAGGCAAAATAATATAGGAATAGTTCAAAGTTTTTGTTCAAAGCCATTTAGGCCAGGGTTCTGTACATGAAAGAAGCATGTTGAGTTGGGCTTGGTGCCAGATAATTAACCAGTGCTCTATAAGGCTCAATTTTATATGGCCTCATGTTGCCGAACCAGTTTCCACCCTCACAGCTGCATTTTGCACAAGCTGCTCTCTCCAAATTGGTTGCAAGGCAGCTCCACATGAAAGTGTTTTATAGTAATTTAACCAAGAAGTTAGCAGAGCATGGATCACTGTGATGGACTAATCCTGCCTAAGAGTATCGATAACTGAAGTAACAGTTGCAATTAAAAATAGGTGTTCTGTACCACTAAGGGTTTTGGCATCTCAAGTGACAGGTAAACTAAGTACTATGCATGAATTGTGTACCTACTTTAGAGGAAATTCATCTAGAATTCATCTAGACCAGACCATTCCCTTGATTTGTGGACTTTCACGATTAATCTGAGCTGCATAAATTGCTTGGATTTCCTTTTTCAGTATACTGTATCACAGAATAGAAGTTGGCTTAGAAGTAAATTCATTGGCTAGATTCTATGAAATTGTGCATTAATCATAGATTATAATATAAACGGATAATGCTATTAACATAGCATTAATGGTCTGAATTACTGGTATGCCTTGCATGAATTTTGGTGGTAGGCAATATTGTGCCATCCAGATGTTTTGAATTACAACTCTCATAAGATTCAGTTAGCATGAACAATATTTTCAGCTAGAATTCTCATAATTCCAGAACTTCTGGAGGGTACCACATAATTTGTTTTGCCACTGCACTGATTGTGAAATGTGATGATAAATTTCTAAGCTTTAGGACAAGATTACCTCATTGCTGATCATGTATTTGTTAGCTTTTGTCCCAGTTTTTGGACCAAAGGTATGTTCCCTCCTACACTCTGTGATGGAGGTGGATGGAATCACTAACTCCCAACCTATTTTATATACTGGCAGGTTAGAGAGGTTTTTAAGGGGTGGAATCAATGTCTTATGCCTTATAGACTTACAGCACCATAGCAACTCTTAAAAACCTACCTCCTTTCCAAATCAGGATAGAAAAAGAAAGTGTAGTCCACACATTGGAAAGTGTTGCCTACATATGCTTTAGCCTGTTTTTAAAAGAAAGACAATACTGAATATACCATGATGACATAATTGACCAGACTGCCAGGATGAAAATCCAAAGTAGTAGTTCTGTATAAGTAATTCTTACTAGATTATAGTGCTTAGACAATAGACTAAAATTCTGTTATTTTTTTTTAGTATTGGTCATGTTGGCTAGTGATTGTTGAAGTTGTAGCCCAAGAAAATAAACCTAGGAACAACTATGATAGAGTAGCCATAAATTGTTTGCTAACATTCATTTCTTAAGAATCAGGAACACTCTTGTAATAGGAACAAAGTTGGTATTCACCGGTATCTCTTGATGGGCAATACAATGTTCCTCTCAATATTAAATAAGTAATGTTCAAATATTTTAAGCTGTTCATCATACTTTTCTAATCTTTTTTGGGCTCTTATCCAAGCTCTTGTTTTACAAATTTTAAAATTTAGATATATTCAATACCTTTTTCTTAATGTATGCATGTATTTTGCATATTTCCCAATAAATATGTCATCCAAAGTTTATTTTCCTTATATGGTATGTTTAGGGTTCACCATCTCCAAATAGAGGCATTTTTTAAAGTTTTCAGCTGCATTAAAATATTTGGGGAAGTATGAATTTTGGATCATATAAGTGTACTGTTTTCTATCACAGGAATTAGGAAGTGTGTTTTCTGGAAATTTTATCAGCATGTTATATATGCTCTCACAGAATGTCTGCTCTGAGCATGAGGCCAGTCATAGAACACCCACTTATCGGGAGTTGGCTGTGGAAGCTTCTTCTTCTGTCCAGGATGCTCTCTTCCCCAGCTTAGCTTTCCTTTGTGAGTGGGTGGGGGTGTTCTTAGTTAGATATGTACACTCCTAACCAAAGCACTACATTGTAGTCAAACCAAAATCTTCTTGTGACATTATTCACACAGACTTTGTATAAATAATTGCTCTTAATAACTATATATTGTTATTTTTATAACTTTGCGGTATATGAGTAATTCACAGGTATTTTCCATGTAATGAAAGTTATTGTTGAAGACAGTAATGGCACTGCCATACAAAAGTATTAATAATATTTTGATAAACCATTCCAATAAATATTGAAGTAATCTCCCATATATAAAATGCATTTTAACAAGAACTAGTTAGACAAAAAAGATGTATGCATGGAATTGAACGAGGATGTTTCCATATTTTAAAAGCTATAAACCACTTTTATATCATTCTCTAGAAAATTTAAATGTTTCTTTTATGTATGAAAGCATATGTGCCGATGAACACCAAATAAGAATAATTAACAGTTAACTAGTTTTAAATATAATATACAGGATTCTATATATTGTATAAAGTAGTATTTTCCTGGGTCCAGATTAGGTTGCAGTATTGTAAATAAAAAAGATCAACATAGTGTTGAAGTGGAATGGTTTTGTTTTCCATACCTAAGACATATCTGTGTAAATGGTGTTTGAATGTCAAATCTCTGTTTGACATTCTGAAGATGTTTTCCTCAAGGTCACAATGGCCTTTTTAATTTCCAGTTTTGTTTTGCCTATAACTGTAGTTGGAATTATAATTGGCTAGATGTTCTCTCCTTGTATAATTGAATCTCTCTGAGTCAGGAATGTTTTCTTTGGCACAATCTTTAGATGCAATATCTCCCAAACTACAGACTTAGAAATGTCTGTATTAAAAACAAATTATTCCTCTTTGTGCATATGACAATACTGATTTGGAGGGTTGGAGAGGTGATATCCAAACGTTTTAGAAGGATGCACATAGAGGTATATGAAATATTGGTAGACATACTTATAGTACATTACCATAAAGGGAAAAATAAGAAGAGAGACTGAGGTTAGTGGGATTAATGTAGAATTATCACCACACCATGATCTGTCTGTTGGGATGTATGGTATAGGAAAGAACAACCCAGGCCCATCATACTGTTCACTTTCAGGGTAAGTATAGCTTTTTAAAATAACTTTTATTTAAAATTTTAATTTCAATAGTAAAAGCAAATACAAACTAAACTCAGAGAAAGAAAGAAAAAATAAAAAGTGCAAGGAAAGAAAAAGAGTAAGAAAAAGAAAAGAAATAAAGAAGTGACTTCTGATCTTTATCATGACAATTATAAACAAACTTAATAACTCTTCACTCCCTATCAAGGTTACAAACATATATCTCTTCTTCCCATAACCTGTCCTTTATCTATATGCAAATCTATAAATCATCAACCTCTTTTGTAAATCCAATAAAAAACCACTGTCTAGGTCATTCTCTTGTCATACAAATCTTTTGTATTTCCACTTTAATTTTCAAAGCTTTAACTAACTTCTTTTGTATATCCAGTAGAAAGTACTTATCCAGGTCATTTTCTTGGCTTGTCATTTGTATTTCTATTTTAGTTGTCTTCTCTGTCTTGTAATCCATGTTTTTTTTAATTACTCAATATTTCTGATTCTAATATTTCTACATCAGGCAAGATTTGTTTCACATCTGTTATTCCTTCATTAATGTCTTTTGGACATAGTCTATCCATAGAATCAGACATCATTGCCAACATTGTAGCTGCTAATTTCTGACTCCATTCTTCAAAAATCTCCTGGAGTGTTTCAAATGTCATAATGTTTTGTGTCAATTTGTAAATTCCAGTACTAACCAAAAACAAGAGGCAAGCTATCACTTTTTTTTCCTCTTCCTTTTCTGCCTGGAATCTGTAGTCCCCCTTAGTGTCCAATTTCTGTTATAAAATCTCTGTTATGACTTAGGATAGACCAAAAATTTAGTTCCCACAAAAAGCTGTTTGTTTATATAATTATTTCCAAAATCTTATAGTAAATGACCTAATATTCCAAATTTGTCTGGTCCCTTAATTCGTTTATAACTTTCTTGGATCAAAATCTTATTAAGCTTTTTGCCGTTTATTTCCCATTCCTTACATTCTTAAGGTTATAGTTAATTTTTCTTTTGTTCAAGAATGAAGGTAAACTCACCAGGTGGCTTTTCAAACTTGTCATTCTGAAGATCTCTAATAGCCCTAAGATAATAGTTAAATAGGCAATTTCCGAAAGTGATTAGAAAGTGAGGTTAGCTAACCCAATGACCTTTAAAAGGCTCCACCGTGGTTCTGAGCATGATGGCTTCCCTTCATCTCCCAGTGCTGAAACCTGTGGAAGACCACTGTCCTGTGGTCTCCTCAAGAGGAGCAGCTGTCTGGAGCACATGTGGGTAATCTTTAGTTCTCTCCTTATCTGGAGAGGTTTTGTAGAACTGGTCTACTCGCCGGTTCTTTGGTCTTTGCCATGGTCATGGTGTCTGCTCTTTCAGAGGTGTGTTAGTTCTCCATACTTCCCCCAGAAGTCTCCTCAGGGTAAGCTTAGTTATGCAAATCATAGAAATGAAAATAGTAAGACAAAGAAATTAAAGGCATGAGTTTAAAAAAAAGAAAACATAAAAGTGTACACCACAGTCACTATTCCTCTCATGTTCTTGCAAAACATCTTTGCTACCATGAAACATGCATTCATCACTTCAGTTGTTGCCTTTCATTGTTTAAACTTCTCACTTAATTTCTTACCTACCTTTTTGAGGATCTCATCAACCCTATCCAACCACAGCTTTCCTCTCAACCTATGCACCGTGCCACATTCATTCAATATCCGTTTATTTTTGGCCATATCTCTTTTTGTTTTACCATACAACATTTTAAAATCTTCATTCCCACTGCATTCAGTTATGTTTTTCCTGATATACTTAGTTCTCACTTCCATATAACAAGTAGGGCAGAAGCATGGTTTTATATACAGCTATTTTGTGCTTCTTTTTAATGAACACTCATTTCTTGCAACAGACCACATATAGCCCACTACCTTTGTATCAGCATTTGCATGTCTTAAAATTTCTCCATCAATTTCTCCAGTCTAACAAAATACATAGTCTTCAACAGCACTGCTTTCTCACTATTCATAATTTGCATTTGTTCATTGCAGTTTCCATTTCAAACACAACTACTTGTTATTTGAAAGCTTGGTTTTTCGATCCATGCTCATTATTGCATCATATAGTCTAACATTCATTGCAGTTCATTCAGATTCTCAGCCAACAGCATAGTATCATCTGCATAGAAAAGTACACATACATTCAAATTCCCAGCCAACACACATTGACCATTCTTTATATATTTATCCATAGATACAATAAACAATCGAAGAGACATCACACACTTTTGTCTTAATCCTGGTCCCCATTGAACCATTTGCTAAGCAATGGATGTTCATACAGTTTACTTCAATCATATATTGCTGTTAACCAAACTTAGTTGCAAAACATTCACATTTATTCAGTTTATCATACACTTTTTCTAAACCGATAGATAACTTTGTTTCTCAGATTCTTATTCATTCTCAGTGATATGTTGAAGAATAAAACCTCATATATGTACCCTGTACTCCCATAAACCTACACTGCACTTCTCAAACTTTGCTGGTTTTGATTTCTTGTACCCTTTTGGTCAGAATTCTGCATACGCTTTCCAGGTTCATTTAGCAGCAAATCCCCTTTAATTTTTGCCTGAACATTTGCTACCTTTTTCCTTGTAGTGAGGATCAGTGCTAGTGTTCTTCCAGTCAACAGGCATAGATGCTATTTAGACACACATTAAAGTAGCTGCATAGTTCCTACTTAAACAAGCCACATCCATATTTTAACATTTCTCCAGGTACACCACCTACAGCTGCAGCCTTAGAATTTGCAACGTGCTTATATCATTTATAAATTCATTTTCATCCATTTTTCTTGGATCATTTATACTATTCTTTTAAAATGTATTCTTTAATATATCACCATCATTCTCATACAAATCCATCAATATTTCTTCCAGCTTTCTCTTGCTTCAGTTTTACTGGAAATCATTTCCCCACATTTATTTTTAATTCCATTCACTCTGCTGGAATTTCCTTTTTTAGCCCTCTTGGCCCACTTTCAAAACAACTTTGTATTTCCTTTAAATTTATTCTGCATTTTCTCTGCTTCTTTCTATCTTAATCTTTACTTGCTTTCTTTTGCTACACTCTTTGCAACTTACTTCTTCTCTATATACAGTTGTAAATATAATTATATTATCATGTTTTGAATAGTAATTTTATGTGTTTCTTTCTTCATCCACAACCTCTTTCATCATTCTTCCTTTTCATTCACTCCAATTCATTTTATTCTATTCCAAGCAGCTTCCATACTCATTCTGTGTATCCTCTTTCCATTCATTCTGTTAGAAAGGGTAATTTATCTTCCAATGCTTGTTTATATAGTACTTGTACTTTCTCTTCCTGCAGTTCTTTTTTCTTCCTACTTCTTTCACTTTTTTCTTTAATTCTTTCACATGATTCACTCTTAAAACTACCAAACAATGGTCTATCCTATCCCACAACTTTGTATCTTTTAGTACTTCTCTCTTTTATCATAAACATTCAAATCAATCATGGTGTTATATTTGCATTCATCCCTTTTGCCATGTACATGGATGAATAGACAAACTTAAACTGCATGCTCAAAACAGACATTTTCTAGGCAGATACTCACCAAGAAGTCATTCTCATTCATTCATTAGGTCTCCAAATGGTCCAATAACTTTTTTCTGTACTTTCTCATGTTATTTCTATCCATTCATTTCATTTATCAGAATAATTTTCCCCTGTATCTCATTCATTTAGAATATTGCATAGTTTTTCCTAAAACTCATCTCTGGTTCTTCCATTATCACCATTCACTGGAGTATAACGTGATTATCACTAACCTGTGGATTCCTACCCACAAAAAAACACGTAGCATTGATTCATAGTTTTAGTCCTTTCATTCATAATTAAATTTACACCTTCACTTTCCTGTATATGGTCATCAATTCTCCATAAGACCAGATGACCTTCATTCAGATCTGTTACTTCCTTCCCCTGTTTTTACCTTCACAGACACAGCACACTTTTTTCCCTTCTTTCATATGATTCGATAATTCATGTGTTTTACTATTAACTTCTCCTTCATTTCAAGTTGCGCTCTTCCAGTCAATTTTGGCACATTGTGGCTGGTATGCCACAAGCAAATCCAAAACCCAGTTTTATCCCAAGCATGCTTATACTACTATATGCAAAATAGGAATTCTATGCTAGAGACTGCCTTATAAGCCAACATGCTATTGCTCATATAGGTTGTGAATGGAAGAGCATTAGACAGAAAACATTTAAACACTAAATTGCAGATTTTAAACCAGTACAAAATATAAACTAATGAGATGTGGAAAAGGGTCATGTCTAAGTGGAGCTTCTGTTTTTTATTTGGTAAGTAGTCATATTAGGTTTCTGCATCTTGATTTATTAGTCTTCAATGATTAAAAGCTTGTAATTATGATATAATATTACTGTATTTTTAGATGAGAGAACATGTTGTATTTAGATCTTTTACCCAGCTTCATTTACTAAATGTAGACCACTTGTTCTTTGCATCAGGTTCTATAATACATTATTCCATAAATTGTTTATCACTAACTACATTGTAGAAGGGAAAACATTGGTAGGTTATTGTATTAATGATAGGATTGGTTTCGTCAGGGCTACAGTTTGGATCTAGGGTTGTTTGCCACAGAAGAGTACTTTTGTAGGACTTCCAGGGGAGGAATGGTGAATTGAAGACGGCTTTGCGAAAGTGGAGCTGACAGCTGCAGCAAAGACCAAGGAACCGGTGAGTAGACCAATTCCTTGGAACCTCTCCGGATAAGGAGAGGATGGGAGATCACCCACATGTGCTCCAGACAGCTGCTCCCCATGAGGAGACTGCAGGATAGTGGTTTTCTGCATATTTGATCACCGGGAGATGGGATTAGCCATCTTGCTCCCAACTGCCATAGAGACTTTTAAAGGACACCAAGTTTGCAAATCTCACTTTCTAACTGCTTTTGGAAATTGCTCATTAACTACTTCTAAGCTATTAGAGACCTTCAGAATGACAAGTTTGAAAACGCCAGGTGAGTCTGCCTTTAATCATGAAGGCAGAACAAAATAAAACTTTAATTATAACCTTAAGAATTTAAAGAATCTGAAATAAACAACAAAAAGCTAAGTAAGATTTTGTTTATAGAAAGTTATAAATGGACTAGGGCAAGGGTTCCCAACCCCCAGGGGGTGCAAGATGGAATTTCAGGGGGTGCGACACTTTTATGCACTGAGTTAAAAGCTTATTTTTTTAATTTCAGTTTGTTTACCCGCACTAGAAATTAGACTTCTTCATCTTCAAATGTGATATTACTTTTGTAGGGGGTGTGAAAATTAATCAAACATTTCCTAGAGGTGTGGGGCATAGCAAAGGTTGGGAACCACTGGACTAGGGGTTTAGATAAAACTGGAATATTGAAACTTTTACAATACGATTGTGGAATTAATTATAAAGAACAAACAGCTTCTTGTGGGAAATAGATCCTGTTTGGGTTTTTATAAGACATAACAGATAAATAAAGTCATGATTTCCGAAACTGGACACTAGAGGGGACTAAGGATTTTAGGTAGAGGAAAGATATACAGGCTTGCAAGATGGTTATGATAATAAAAATATTGAACAAGACTTTTGAAGAATGGAATCAGAAAATAGCCACAATATCAACAATGTCAGTAAAGATGTCTGCTTCTATGGATAGACTATATTCAAAAGATGTTATTGAAGAAATGTTAGATGAAGAACAAATTTTATCAGACAAAACAGAGATGGTATCAAAAGTGGATTTAGAATTGACAGGCCAAAAGAATGATTTAGAAAAGGATGTTTCATTGAATTTACAAAAGAAACTGGCTGAGGAAATACAAATGACAGAGTGACCTGGATAATGTTTTCCTACTGGATTTACGAAAGAGGCTTGTTAAAGCCTTGAAAAACTCTGTGCGATGGGACAAAGAAGAAATGAAGAGAAATCAAATCCTATGACAATATTTGAACTATCTAAGGATTAAGACTGTTAGAAGTAAAAGGAAGGAATATAAAGTTGGTTTATCAAGTTTAAAATAAGGTATGTTGCTATTTCTGGCTTCCCTTTTTGGACTTTCTGCTGACACTAGGACTGAAAAGTTTATGTTTTATGGATTTGTTTATATATAAGAGATGGGATATGGGATGAAGAGATAAATGTTTGTAACTTCAGAGAGGGTAAAGAATTACTAAATTTGTTTATATTTGTGATGAAGATTGGAAGTCACTTCTTTATATATTTCTTTTCACTTTATTACATTCTTTTCCTATCCTTTTTTTCTTTTTCTTTGCACTTTTTACTCTATTCTTTTTTCTTTAAGTTTAGTTTATATTAGATTTTACTATTATAATCAAAATTCTTAGTAAAAAATATATGTATATGAGTACTTTTGTACAAATATGGTAAAATTTAAGAAGTGGATTTTCAAATGCAGCTTTAACTATGATTGAAGGCTTTCAGATTTAGTCGGTGGATGTAGTTGATATAATTTTTATTATGTGGACATAATTTTCTCTTATTTGATGAATCTGAAACGTGAAGAGATTAAGTTAATAACTTACCAGTATGTAGAAGAAGCTGTGGGACAAGAAATGTTGCCTCAGTTCATAAAGAGAAAAAAATGTTCCCTTAACACTGTCAGAACATACTGTAGGAAAGGAGCTGTACTATGTAATACACCATATAAACTTCCTATACTGCATTGTAGTATGTTCTGTAACTGGAAACATTTGATTTGTGTTGCCCATATATTTTGATTCATGTCATCTGCTATAATTGTTGAAATAGTTGCTTCAGCATCTGAACTGTTTGTTGAAAAATGTATGCTTCGGTGACATGTCATTGTCTTCTGCTACTGGTACTCTCAAGCACATGGGTGTTGTTTGCCTTTTTCAGCCAGAATGCAGTGAGTGAAAAGAGCAAGAAAAAAGGTGGAGAGAAAAAAGGGGAATTGATTAATAATGGGAAATGATAAAATATAACGAGGAAAAAAGACATAAGGGGAGAGCAAGGTTGTATAATGGAGCTATACAATGGAGAAGAGGGTGTTCAGAGTTCTTTGGAATCAGGAAGTACACATAGTTCTTCCTGAATAGCAGTGCCTTGAGCAATGGTTTGTCTCCATCAACATTCCTGCAGGGAGGAAGGGGCAAGCTAGTAAGAGGAATAGGGAGCAAGGACTCAGGAGTCTATAGCAATGAAACCAGTATTAAGAAGATTGCTGCATCCTTGCTTGCCCATAATTTGCAATTTATAAACTGTTTGAGAGGGAGTAAGGAGATCACTGTAGGGAAGGCAGCTGGATCTTGGCCAACTACAATATTGGTTAGTTCAGAATAAGTAATTTTTGCTTATCAACCATGAGTTAATGGACATATATACTCAGAACAAGCTTGCATTGAATTGTAAGTCTCCCTTCCCATGGATGAAGGTTCATGTAGGTTTTTATGTACTTATTACCTGCTAGGAACTGCAAAAACAGAGAACTTGCCAAAAGGCTACTAGGCCTGCTGATTTTGGGGGACTTACAAACTAGTGCTGGCTACACCCCACCCCACACTTATTTTCAATCTGGCTCTTTGAACTATTTGTTTTTGCAGTATTCCAGAATTTGCATAGAACTCAGAAAATACTAATGAAGCAGCTAATAGTCTGGACTGAATAAGAGAAAGAATAAGAGGGGAAGAAAATTTGAGAGTTGATTTGTATAGTGCTAGCAGTGACATGGGAGTTTACAGGTCACATAAATCAAATTCTGTGAATGTGCACTCTAGGCTAGATTGTAGAAGGGAAGGGAAGTAAAAGACAGTAACAGGAGACGAATCCTCAGCAAATGTAGCTATATGAATTTTAGTTTAATTTTACTTGGGAATATGTAAAGTTTAAAGAAACATTGCACGTGAGCAAAGGTGTTGGGAATATCAGATGCCAACAGAGGAGTGTAAGTGGTCATTAACCAAAGAGGTAACACAATGCAGTTGTGATTGTTGTTTAAGGTTTTAGCTTATGCCCATGTGACATAATGTGTTATTTTGGGACACGGTTCAGAAAGTCTGAGCACAATTTGAATTATTAAAAAAATATTATTTTTTTACCTTTCAACATTCTGTAAGGCAAGAAGGAAAAGAGAATACAGCATCCAAGAACAATGAGATGTTGACTCCTTTATATCCCTATTCAAAAAGGATTTACGTTGGAGCCATGTTAGCCAAGACAAAAGGGAATGTATCTGTAACTCAATATCTTCTTTACTACATAGTTCCTATTATTGTAGAAATATCCTAGTCTATTACACCTGAGATCTCTCCATGGCTCCACTTGTATTGACCTGACTTCATTATAGAATCTGAATATACCATTAAAGGTATTAGAGAGGAGATACCACCTGTCACTGTTGCATACTTTTTTTCAAGCCCAAAGTATAGCTTTGGTGAACATATTATTTATATTACCTATTTATAAAATCCTTTGGAAGAAAAAATGTTTGACTTAGGGAGATACCTGCCTACAGTTTTTTAATTGTATCCACTGTCTTGTTGGATCTTCCTGTGCTGCCTGATAATATAATTTTAAAAACAACTCCCCACTGTTTCTGGGGTCCATATATGATCTTTCTATTAACTCTTAATTTTTTTTAGTATTGAAAAAGTCAAATTTTCTTTGCCACAGTGTTAATATTTTATGCAGCATTTCTACTGTTAGAGTTTGAAATAAAGTTTTGAAGAAACCATGTTAAGTGCCATAATAGACCCAATATATTTGTACATTTCTTATTCCAGATTTTAATTTCTTTTTAAAAATTTCTTCTGTATTGAAGTAAAATTATTATTGAATATTTTTGTGATATTACTACCTGCACACTTGAAGGGTAAAATATTAGATTTCTCTTTGTATTTTAAGAGAGTATGAACAAACAATTGTGACTTTTGAAAAATTTACTATTAATCGTACTACTTCTGCAAATTCTTCCAATTTTTTCCTAATTTATTTAGCTGAATTATTAAAATTTACAAAAGTTGCTATCATATTGTCTGCAAATAAAATTAATAGATAATATCAGCTCTTTTTATCCTTTTAATTTCCTTGTTGCTGTGAGGTACAACAATACTAAATACTTGTTATGCTATTAATTTTTTTCTATTGTCGGCTTATAGTGTACAATTCTTTTAAAAATTCTACACTTTTACTAATATTTTTAGTAAGTGATGCTGTGACTTTTAATATTGCCTTTATCCTTTTTTTCCAGATTATTATCTAATCACAAGTTCTTATTGTCAAATTTGTATATTTTGCTTGAAAAAAAAATTTGTGTTAATATTTTGTCAGTTTCTAAAATGTTGAGCTTTTTTCCTTTATTCCTTGCTTATCATTGCTACAAATTACGCTCATCGAAAATGAAACCCGTTCTGTCCAGCAATAAACATATTTGTGATTAAATTTATGACATTAAGAATTATTGTCTTCCCCCCATTCTTTCCCCAGCTTTTTCTCAATTTCTTTTCCCATTAATCCCGCCCCCAACTCATTTAGAGCACATGTGAACAGTAGTTCACAGAGATTAATTAAATCCTCTAATCAGTGTAGTTTAAGGGAGTGCTATATGTTCAGCTCTGGTTACCTCTTCCCATCTCATCTCATTATTATATTAATTTCTATGTATTTTGTTTTACTTCCCAATTAATATGGAATAATGTTAAACATTTATATTTTATGAATGTTATAACCAGCAACCATTGTACAAGTCTCACTTCCCAAAAATCCCTTTAGTGTATCTTCTTCTTATAAAGTTATATCAGTTATTTAGACATCAAAGGTTGTTCTCTATTCTTCATGAAATATTTTTTAGGTTTGTTAAGACTTCATCTTTTTAAACATAAAATATTCTCTCTTTTTTGTGGTTGAAATAAAATTAGCTTGAAAGAGAACCCCCATTTATATCATATTCCTCTTTTAATAATAATTCTGTCAGATGTTTGAAGGCTTTTCTTCGTTATAACAGGATGGGACTAATACTGTGAAAAAAGCTACACCTTCCAACCCAATTTATCTCTTTTAGTCATGAGCTTTTTGCAGAATTTTTCTGTCACCAGAGCTTTTACAAATCTTACTAACATATACAGTGGTACCTCAGGTTACGAACGCCTCTGTTAACGAACTTTTCGGGTTACGATCAGCTCCGGCCGCAAAAATTTACCTCAGTTTGCGAACTCCGCTTCGGGGTACAAACAGGATACGCGGCCATTTTCCCTCCCGTGACATGGTCCGCGGCCATTTTTCCACCCCTGACACACGGTCCGCGGCCATTTTTCCACCCCTGACACATGGTCCGCGGCCATTTTCCGCCCCTGACACATCCGTGGCCATTTTCCCACCCCTGACACGTGGTCCGCGGCCATTTTCCGCCCCTGACACGTGGTCCGCGGCCATTTTTCCACCCCTGACACGTGGTCCGCGGCCATTTTCCCGCCCCTGACACGTCCGCGGCCATTTTCCGCCTGACACGTGGTCCGCGGCCATTTTTCTGCCCCTGACACGTGGTCGTAGCGAGGGGGACTCTCCCTCCAAGCAATAGCCGCCTCCCTGTCCTCCACGCCAGAACGGATTAACGGTAATTACATTGAACCTTATGGGGAAATTTCCTTCGGGTTGCGACCAATTCGGGGTGCGACCAGAGTCACGGAACGAATTAAGTTCGTAAACCGAGGTTCCACTGTACCTTGGATTTTGCATTTGATTGGATTTAGGAGGAAAGACTCTATGGAAACATTTTGCATCATCATCTGAAAGCATGAATTCTGCTGTACTGTTAAGTTTTCAGATGAGATTCATTCAAACTCATCTGAGAACTTAACAAGATAACAAAATTCATGCTTTCAGATGATAAAGAATGATAAAGAATTTGTACAAAAATGTACAAAAATGTGGGTAGAGACTTTGTAATACTTTGATTTAAATTCAGAAACATCAAGTGCTCAAATTTTTGAATGGGAAGCATATAAATCTTATATCCAAGGTCAAATTATTGCTTATGCATCATATAAAAATAAGATTAAAAATAAAAGGGAAAACAATTTGAAAGATGAATTGAAATGTATGGGCGCAAATGGTTAGATGCCCATCTACTACCTTGTACAGAGGAATACAGAAGAAGTAATATGAATGAAATACTATAATATCACAGGCAGAATTCATGTTAACATGTTTACAGCAGAAATATTGGGAAAATGGTGAAAGTTCCACTAAAATTTTGGCTAATCACTTAAAGCAAAAGAAAGATAGGACAATTATTCCAATTATTAGGGGTGAAAGATGAAATTTATAAAACTTCAAAGGAAGTAAATTATCAATTTTTTAAAATCACATTCAGAATTATATAGCAAACCAGAGAACATATTGAATGAGGCCTTTCTAAATAATATAAAACTACCACACTTAGATGATGCAAAAAACAACTTTTGTTTGCTCCATTATCTGAGGTAATGATTAAATAAATAATTTTAAAAATGGCAAGTGGTAAAACACTAGGATAGGATGGATGCCCTGTAGAATGATATAAAACATTTATAGATCTGTTGATGCCAAAACTCTGTCAATTATATGATGAGATACTTGATAAGGGAATATTATCAGAGGCATTTAATCAGGCTTATATAGCAATCATACCAAAACCAGGTAAAGATCATACTCATTGTGCTAATTATCCTCCAATTTCCTAATCCAACAGGTTTGGATTTCTTTTGAAATTTATAAAATGGATTAAGACACTATATGAATTGCCCGCATCTAAAGTAAAGGTTAATGGTATTTTTTCTGCTACATTCCCATTATTTAGAGGAAGTAGACAAGGGTGTCTACTTTCACCCTTGCTTTTTAATGTTTGTGTGGAACCCCTGGCTTGTGCTATTAGACAACATAGGGAGATTTACAGAGTAGTAAATAATTCAGTTGGACATAAATTGATTTTATTTCCAGATGATATGTTTATTTTTAAACCTCACCACTATTCCAGTGTTGATGCAAACAATAGATGCCTTTAGTAAAATAGGATATTCTGTTAACTAGTCCAAACTTACTATTAGCTTTTATAGATATGTTATCAGTAAATAAATCTGACATGCAGATTTAAGAGATGAGTGGAATAAAGAATTAGAGGTTTCTGTATTACCTAAACAATGGGAGAGTGTCTTAACTTATATAGCAAGAGTGTCAATGGACCTTAAACTATGACTTATACAATGAAAAATAGTATTTAGAATTTATTGGACTCCATTATGTTTGTATAGAAAAGCACTGTCTAAGACAGCATTTTGTTGGAGATGTAACAGGGATGCTTCTTTAAAACATGTTTTTACAATGTCCTATACTTCCTAAATTTTGGGAGAAAGTAGCGGACCATATAAACAGAACTGTGCGACAAAAGCTACAATTTTCAGAGGATAAAAATATTCTCTTGAATTATATACCTAGTACATGGAAATTTGACATCTGGACAATGTAACTGGATTCTCCATGCCCTTACTATGGCTAAAAGACTGATATTACAACACTGGAAGGATAAATGTAAGGCCCCATTCACTGAATGGATTGAAAACCTGATTATACTTGCCACCTATGAGCGGATTGCCTATAGACGTAGACTTTATATGGACAAGTACAATGAAATATGGGACTCATTTATACAAAATACAGTAGGTTAGGAAAAAGCACAATGGTTATATAATTGTATTATATTTATATATATATTTGCATACTATTTGCATTAGATAAATGTATATAGAATTGTAACTATTGTTGTAATGACATATACTTTTTT
Source organism: Python bivittatus (assembly GCF_059951505.1). Lineage (NCBI taxonomy): Eukaryota > Metazoa > Chordata > Lepidosauria > Squamata > Pythonidae > Python > Python bivittatus. The sequence goes on from NW_028277035.1 coordinate 28,282,363, forward strand.
CCACTTATTTTTAAGCACTTGTTATTGTTTTTTATTTTGATAATGTATGCATTTTTATGCTTCTTTTTCTTTTTTTGTTATTATTTTAAAATAAAGGAAAAATAAATAAAAATAAATAGTTTTGAGATGAGATACCCAATTAGTCTTTTCTGCATTTTCTCTAATTCTTCTAATTCTCTCTTTCTTCTCTTCTGATCCTGTACATCGGCCAAATCCCATCTAATATCTGTAATGTCTTTTTGAACTTTTCTAATATCAAGCTATTTTATTTTATTTTATTTTATTTTATTTTATTTTATTTTATTTTATTTTATTTTATTTTATTTAGGTAGCAACATATGTTTACTATCAGTCTGGGCAACTTCTGAAACTTAAGACTATTTTTTTAACTTGTTTATTAACCTGTTCAAATGTATCTGCCAAGTCCTGCCAGATCATGTTAGCTGATATCCCATGTTGGCTTTAGTTCTTTCTGGAGTTGCTTAATTAAATTTCCTGTTGAGTAAACTTCCAAACTTCTTCCTAAGTGGTGCTTGATTTTTGCACGACCCAACAAGATGTCCTTCTCCATAATTTTTTCTTCATTACTGGAGTGGGGTGCCCCCTCAGCCATTCTTGAATCACCCATGTAAGGCTTAATTTTCTGCCCTTTGAGAATTACATTTCTTAGACATCTTTTTTTGTTGATCTTAATACTTAGCTATATATTAGTAAAAAATTAATGGTGAAAATTTTCAGGAAAGCTGGTGTGGGGAGAGAACAATTAGCTCAGTGCACCATCTTCTCCATGGACAATCCACCCTCTCATTCCACCCCCACCTTGAACCAAATACTGAAGAACAGAAGGAAGAATTTGAGATCAAAATGTTTATTTTTGCAATGAAATCAAATGATAATTAAGATATTATTAATGTTGACTACGTATTTGTTCTGATCAGGTAGGAAAATTATAATTAGTAGTATTAGAAACCAAATTCCTGAGCAATCACCCATTAGTTTCAGCAAGTTTCTATGATACTTCTGCTTCTTGTTTACATTGCAGTTCTCAATCATCTGACTTTGATCATAGAGAAAATTTAATGACATGAATATCTTTATATTACAATACTGAATAATGCTATTAGTGCTAATGCTCAGATTACAGTATATATGTCCCATATTTGAAATTATACAAAATCCACATACCATTGGCTTTCATATAATCTTGAAACTAATTTTGAGAATAAAGGTAGTAGATTTGGAATTGTTTTTGAAATATATACTCAAAGTGCACTCCTAGAGAGATGCAATTTTTTGTAAGGGCTAGCCTCACTTTGGTTATTTTTGATGATCAGGCCCTCTTCCAGGTGAGAAGCTTGTGTGAATCTCAGAGACTAGGAGAAGTGATGACTAGGCATATATGTTCCCTTAGTTTTCAGAGATTGTAGGAAATAGTTCAGATAATGTTATCCTCACTATACAGTGGTACCTCGGGTTACGAACACCTCTGCTTACGAACTTTTCGGGTTGCGACCAGCTCCAGCCGCAGAAATTTACCTCGGTTTGCGAACTCCGCCTCGGGGTACGAACCAGATCCGCGGCCATTTTCCACCGTGCCACGTGGTCCGCGGCCATTTTCCGCCCGTGCCATGTGGTCCGCAGTCGTTTTTCCGCCCTGCCGCACGGTCCGCGGCCGTTTTTCCACCCTGCTGCGTGGTCCGCGGCCGTTTTTCCGCCCTTGATGCGTGGTCCGTGGACGCCGGAACGGATTAATGGTAATTACATTGAACCTTATGGGAAAATTTGCTTCGGGTTGCAAACAAATCGGGTTGCGACCAGAGTCACGGAACGGATTAAATTTGTAACCCGAGGCACCACTGTATGTGGCTTTTATCAATTTCAGGTTCACTTTTGACCTTATCTCTAGACATAAATTATGGTGTAAACCTAAGAACTCTACTGTAGATAGGTACCTGCTTCTCCTTATTTATGAGCTGAATGAGAATTCTAGTTTAAAAGTTAGGTACAGTACGCAGGGACAATACACTAAAGAAATTGCTGTTAGCAGAGCAGTTACACAAAGATGTACTATATATTGGCACCATTACTATTTAATCTGTATATCAATTCTCTTGTAGCCAAGATAAATAATCTAGCTCACTGTCCTCCTAAATTGAAGGACAGATACACTGCAATCCTCCTATATGCAGATGATGCTATGCTGTTATCTCAGACGCTAATTGGTCTAAAGTGAGCTTTATAGGATCTAACTGCACATTGTACTGCAGAAGTAATCAAAATCAATTATGCTAAAACTAATGAATTAATATTTGCTACATGTCCTGAAATTCATGCCCGACAACTGAATAAGCACCTGATTGACCAAGTTAAAATCTTCAGGTATCTAAAGGTAGTGTTTCATGCATCTAGTAAATGCAGGGCACATATGGAATATATTATCCAAAATGCATAGAAGTTAGCAATAGCCCTGCAGTCCTTTTACTACACTAGAGATGCATTATTCATACTTGCTGCGCTAAAAATATTTTCAGCCAGAATATGGGCACAGCCTTTGTTCAGAGCCCAACTGGAACCATACAGCTTCTTAACGCCTTTAGAGAGGGTGCAGTCATATTTCAAGCCCTGCAATGAGTTGCTAATGTGTTGTGCCATGAGATGGGTGTGACCAAAATTAAACCCATATTTGATCATGCATCTTCTCATATTGGTTAAAGTTACTTTTTTCTACCATGGGGTTAACACCTCTAATTTTAAGTGACAACTTCATTTTATCTTGAGGTAGGACATTGCATTAGAAGCTGAAGAACTATGGTTTAGTGCAATCCTGATGTTGGGATATCAGCATGCAGAGGCAATCCTTAAACAGCATGCCAAGGATTTGGAAGGCCTATCAGATCCAGCTTCCCAAAGATGTGTTCGTGGGCAGTCATTCACTTTTTTTTTCAAGCTGGTTAGATATCTAAGCCAAATAACAGTTCCCAAATTCAGAAGAGATGTAACCCTGGCAAGATTTAATGCCCTCCCAACAGCTGTTCTTGAGGGGAAATTAGGGGTATCACATTTGAACAAACATTTTGCTCTTGTGGTGGTGTTCCTGAAAATTAACCCATGTTAATAACACTCCATCTACTTGAATGTCCAGACTACCCAGATCAATTTTATTTTACAATTGTTACTATCTAATCAATATGATTTTATTTCTCTTAACATGGCTAAGTTTTACTATTTGTGAAATGTGTCAGATCTTGAGCACACCAGTTTTATATAGTAATTGGGTTTTACTGTATTTCTTGCTGTCTCACAAATTTGTTTTCTGGTTTTTGTTTGTTTTTGAGCTGGTCTATGACTGTAATAAAGAATCTAATAAAATGTTACATATTTATTTTTGTTAAAAATAACTTTGAGGCATAATTTCTACATTACGGTACATGATTTATATAGCACACCTAAATACTTTATTGAATCTGCTCTAAAATCAGTAATTTGGAAAGTGGGCATCCTGAATGAATATATTTAGTTGCATGTGACAAAGAGCTAGTTATTTATACTTGCACAGAAGCTTATTTATCATTCATAACTAAATATTGGCAAGCAGGAGTAAAATTGTGTCATGACTTGCTCACTGGCAACAGCTGCTAAGAGCTGTTTCTTCTTTGTTTTTTTAAGTTCCAAAGAACACTCCGGATAGTTAAAAGGCTAGAAATTAAAACAATTGAAACTAAAATTATTGATCTTTAAAAGTATGTCTAAAAAGTTATTGGCTCTTTTCCTCATATTAGAACTAATAGGAGCTAAATAATTCCTGAAGATTTGTGTTATTTTAGATTTTAAAATAAGCTCATTTTTTGTGTTGTATATCCTCTGAGCTTGAATGGTTGATGGTCGTTAAAAAAAACGAATCTAACTCTATTCTTAACATTTTAGGGAATGACCTACTTTGATATTTATTCTTTTCTCTTTAAATATACTTGATTACCTGGGGGAACTTTAGAGTTTAGTATATTCCTCTCACATTTTTGTTTGTATATTTGTTTTAGATGACTAGTTGTTTTGTACCTAATTATTACCAGTTGTCTACTCAGTGTTAATGTTATTAAGTGAGCTAAAACTTGCCACCTTGTCAAGTTTTATGTGCTGGTTAATATAAACATTGAAGGCCGAGTTTGAGGGATCTTATTTTGCAAATGCATAATCTTATAGGTAAACAAAGTATTACTTGGATTGTTTGGATAAAATGCAAATTCTGGTTGTTAAAAACCAAAATGAAGCTAATATTTCAAACATAATTTGATATTTCTAACATCCAAGGCAATAAGCTATATCAAATATATGTAGTAAAATATATTTCACCAATAGCTAGTTGATAGTGCATAAGATTGAGTTCAAAACTGAACATCTGAATATTGATAAAGTTTGTGTAAAGATGAGTTCTTAACTCAGAATGACCAGTAGCTTTTTATTCTGTGAGAAAGTTAGGTGTTTTAGAGGTTGCTATAACTTTGGAGCTGTTTACTGAAATATGCATTTAGAGTAGAAACACATCCTTTTTTGGGAGCATAGAAGGATCAAAGCAGATACATACTGTGGAGCATTCTAAGGAGACTCTATTGTAAAAAAGGGAGGGAGGGAGGGAGGAAGGAAGGAAGGAAGGAAGGAAGGAAGGAAGGAAGGAAGGAAGGAAGGAAGGAAGGAAGGAAGGAAGGAAGGAAAAGAGATTGCAAGTTTTGTATGTAGGAATAGAGGAACAGATGAAGAATTTTGAATGAAGTACAGATAGTCCTTGATTTATGATGGCAATTGGGATCGGAATTGCCATTGCTAAGTGACCCAATCGTAAAGCACAATGTCATGTGGCCACGCCGCTTAGTGACAGCAGTCCGGCAATCCCAGTTGCCATTGTTAAGCAAGGACCACACATGACTGCGGGTTCTGACTTCCTGCTGGCTTCCCCATTGATTTTGCTTTTGGGAAGCCGGCAGGGAAAGTTGGAAATTGTGACTGTAGGGACACTGTGACAGCCAGAACTCCAAGGACCGGTTGTAAGTACCACCCCTTAAGCGCTGTCGCAAGTTTGGTCACTGAATAAATAGACATAAGCCAAGGACTACCTGTAGTACCAAAAAAAATGATAATTAACATTTTAAATGTTGTTAAATTAGACAATACATTTAAGAATAGTTTATTTAAAGAACACAGAATAGATTTTCATATGAAAGTAAATGGCTATGTTTTGTCAGTATCTATGCATAAGTCAATTTCTGATGTTCAGGAACTTCTACTTTTAATAAAAGCCCAGTGCAATATTTTTTGTAAAGAGAGAGCAAGACTATAGACTGTCAAATTGTAAAAACCACAGTCGCTTACTTTCTGTATCCTGTCATATAACTTAATTGTTTTCCTTCATAGCAACATGAACCGTGAAGATCGGAATGCGCTGCGTATTAAAGAAAGAGAGAGGCGTAATCAAGAAATTCAACAGGGTGAAGAAGCTTTCCCACCTAATTCTCCTCTTTTTGCTGAACCATATAAAGTTGTAAGTGCATGAGGTTTGTTATTTTGTTTAAAATGATCACACCACAGATAACATTTTTTCTTTAACCTGAGTAATATGATGAACTTTCTAAGTAAGTATAGTTATAGACAATGTCAAAATCAAGAATTAAAAGTATACAATGTCAGAATCAAGAATTACAAGTGATGTAAGTCAGTATTCTAGGAACATGAAAATGAGAGTTTGAGCCTTAACACTCTAGATGCAAATACAGACAGAAACAGGATTGTTTTATAAATTTAAATATTTTATTTTTAAAAACTTGATGTTGAAAGACAGATAGTGAAATGTTAAGATTGTAAGGAATAATAGCACATTCATGTCAACGTTCTTTTAGAAGTATTCCAGCACTGACAGCTCAAACCACTTGACCCCTGAACTGTCTAAATATGAATTGGTAGAATAGAATTATGGTTCAAAATACTTGCAGAGATAATTGTTACAATGTACTCTTGCCTTGTAGCAAAAGAGTGATTCAAGACAGTAACATTTCTGAGATTCGTGAAGAATGTTTTCTATAGATGACAGGTAATTGTTAGGGCTTGATATTTTTAGTGTCTGGCTGTTTGTATATAAGAGATTCACTTTGATGCTGCAAAACGTGCTTCATTCATGCGGTTGAGTGATTTTACTAATCATGGGAGCATACATTATTTGAGCGTAGACTTTTATTTGTGCTTTCATTTTCTTAAAAACTGAAAGAGATGACAGAAGGAGAAAACATCTTACTGCTTTCCTTCTTGTCCCCCTTATTTAAAAGTACTATATATATTTCAATATTTAATAATATTTAAATATTATTTTTAAAAGATAGAGGGAAATAATAAAGCAGTAAGAAGGAAAAGTTTTCCCACTTGTTCAGTCATCTTTGATTTAAATAACATGCTTAATAGATGAAGGCAAATATGGTGTGGTGAAAATTAAATAAGAGGAGTAGATAACATCTGCATTAAAACAGTCCAGTGGAGTTTGTTTATTCAAATTTGTTATAGTTGGCCAACTCCAGTGGACTCTGGGTGGCGCATAAAACCAAAAAATCCATAAAAACAGATAAAATGTAAAAACAGAGTAGAACAATCTTAAAAGTAACACAAATCAAACCGAACAGGGCCCCCAAAAATACAGTAATACATTAACCCCAGGCTTGGGACCAAAGCCAGGTTTGAAGAGCTTTCTGGAATCCTAGGAGAAAGGGTTCTACCCTTATCTCAGGGAAAGGAGAATGCTGTTCCAGAGAGCAGGGGCCACAACAGAGAAGGCACACTTTCTTGGTCCCACAAGATGACCATGTTTAATAAAGGGGCCCTGGAGCATACCCACTCTGCTGGAATGTACTGGGCGGGAAGAAATGATTGGAGACAATTGACAATGCAGTATAGTACACACTTAGAGTGGAAATTGTATTTGTGTCTGGATATTTAGTGTAAAAAGCTTTATTTATTTACTTGCTTGCTAGCTTTGTTTGTTAACCACCCTAATTGTATGAATCTGGGTGATAATTTAGGTTCCAGAAATGTTATATTTTTGTCCCTTGAGAGAGGTTTTATTTGTTTATATATTTAGTTAATTTGTGTTGTTTCTTTAGTTTCATTACCTCAGTCTAATTTTTTTAAAAAATATTAAGTTCTAAATATGATTTAAAAAATTATTTTTTCTAACATAAGCTTTTATATCTTTCTGTGTGAACAAATACAGTTTGACAATTTGTTGTTTTTTCCATTCTGTTTATGAGATCTGTACCAATCTAAGTCCCAGTACCCCAGGCTTTCCAACACTGCATTACAAAATGGTCACATTTTAGTGACATAATTTACCATTATTTTTTTTCCCTTCAAATAAGAGTGGGAATGGTAGTGGGAGGCATCATGGGAAATGGACCATTCCATTCTCATTTTTAAAATCTCAAACTCCCCCAAATGACTGAAATTGTACCACAAATCCAGTGTCTTTTTTATCTTTTTTTTTTTTTTTTGGTTGTCAAGGTTGGAGTGGGAATGCTATGTCTTCCCACTTTCACCATCTCCCTCAGTGTATAAAGGGGTCCAGAAATTTACGTCTGAGAGTATAGCATCACTGGGAGGCCAACAGATTGTTGGGAAGTAACCCGTTCTTCAACCTTGAGAATGTTCTCCTCTCTTGCCTTAAGTGATATGTGCCATGCCTTGAGGATTTCAAAGAAGGGAGATACAGATCTCTAGAATTAGAGAGTTCATCTTCTGATCTTTTGCAGTGTTAGTCAACGCTATGAACAAAGATCTATATATGTTGTAAGTGAGAGTTCTGCTAGGAGGACAGATTATCAGTTTCTTTAAAAATAGATATTCAATTGTCTGCCTTAAATATATTGATATTGCAAGATTGAAATGATTTTTTAAAAGTTTCCTAAAGGAAAAGTGCACATTTACAAATGCAACTTTTTAAAAAAGCTAGAAAAAATAGTATATTTTTGACGTGAGAGTTCAGTATATTGAATATTTCTCATTACAGAACTAAAATTATTTTGAAAGACATACTTAGTATGATGAAAATTATACTTTCCCATCATATGCATAGTGAAGGGAGTTTGTTCTTTTGCTGGTTTTTCAAAAGCCTACAAGTCCAGAAACTTTTTGCTTTCAATTTTATCTGTAATCTGTGTTTCAAATTTAGACCACTGCTTCCAATTCATCACTGAAAATACACAGCTCTATTTTCGCTGAGTGTACTTTAAAAATCAAAGGAATGTTGGTGATATTATTGGATAGACATTATGTATAATTTTTGTGGGCAGATGGATTGGTTTTCAAATAACTTCGCTTTAAATGCCAAATGCTTCAGATGGCTATGGAAAGGTTATATAGATAATTTCCAAATGTGTATTATCATTTAATAATTCAGCTGATACAAAAGTTATGTGATTATGTATATTTTAATACTGTATCATGCTATGCATCTTTTTTATTATTCTTCATACAGACCAGCAAAGAAGATAAATTGTCTAGCCGTATCCAAAGCATGCTTGGAAACTATGATGAAATGACGGATCTTATAGGTGACCAGTCTCTCCAAAAACTTGTTAGAATTCCCAAACCAACAGTTCCATCAACAACAGATGACAAATCAAACCAAAGTTTCTTTGGTGATCAGAGACACAATACTGGCTCTCATCAGAGCAGCAAATGGACGCCTGTGGGTCCAGCGCCTAGCACTTCTTCCCAGTCACAGAAACGGTCCTCAGGTTTACAGGGTGGACATAGTAGTCAACGCAGCAGTGGTAACAGCACTAGCAATAGTGGACAGAGGCATGATCGTGACTCATATAGCAGTGGTGGAAGCAGCAGTAGCCGCAAAAAAACTCAGCATGGATCAGAACATTCAAAATCCCATTCTTCCAGTCCTGGAAAAACATCTGTTGTTCCTTCTCTGAACCCCAGCCATTCCAGATCTCATGGAAATGATCATCACAGTAAGGAACATCAGCGATCCAAATCTCCACGAGACCCAGATGCTAATTGGGATTCACCTTCCCGTGTACCTTCTTTTTCTAGTGGTAGCCAGTCTTTTCCTCCTTCACTCATGTCAAAGTCAAATACAATGTTGCAGAAGCCTACTGCCTATGTAAGACCTATGGATGGTCAGGAATCTATGGAACCAAAGTTATCTTCTGAACACTACAGTAGCCAGACTCATAGCAACAATATGAACGAACTGAAGCCTAGTAGCAAAGTGCATCTAACAAAGCTGAAAATTCCTTCTCAACCGCTTGATGTAAGTTGTCTTTTTAAAATGATAGTTATAGCAATAGGAACCACAATTACCTCTGATGTTCCATAAATATAAACTAGCATTAAGAAAGTTACTGTGAAAATATTTCTACTGTGAGGCCCATTAAACTAAACTAAAATAATAAAAAGTAAAAAGAAATCCATCGCTGTCCCAATATTAGTTCTGATTTTCAGTTCTGTGGATTATTACTGATAATTTAGCATTAATGTGCTGGCCTGACCTGATAGCACATAGCAATGTTTTTTGTTGTGTTGATACTTGGTTCTGATAATTCGAAATGCAAGCAGCTAATTGTGGCGACTTCATTATATTAAATGAGCTAAATTCCAAATCTTAATATTAGTTGCTTCTGTGAGTTGAATCCAAACTACTGTCCACAGAGCCAAATTCTATATCCTACTCTCTATATTTAAAAGAAAAATAAGACTGTGTCATATATGATGGATGATTAAAAACTGTAATTTGTGTCTTTATTCTATCTCCTGTGTTGAGTGATAATCTGTCAGAGAAACTGGTATCATTACTTTTTAGTATGTTTAGATTAGATGATACTTAATTTCAATTATAAAATAGAGCATGCACATTTTCCTATTGAAGATATATTTTTTCATTGCTTTAGACTTTTCATTCTGGATCCAAGGACACCATTCAAAAAGGCAAGAGGGCAGGGATGACATAAGAACTCTCCACCCATGTATTTAATCATTTGCCCCTTACTTTTCCTTAAGAATTACAATTTGGTAAACAATTTCAGGAGATTTTTACACTTTGGTAAACAATTTTAGGAGATTTATGTGGGCTTTAGTGAGCCCACTGTGAATTTTAGTGAGATTTCTAGTGCTTGGGGGCAGGCCCAGTTATTAGATAAAAGTACATAATTGAGTTGAAGACTGAACTGCTTAAAGATGAATTTTTAACCCGCAAGAACAGTAGCTCTTTACTCTGTGAAGAAGTTGAACATTTTAGATATTGCTGTAACTTTTGACATCTAGATTAGTTAAATTTTCAATATTGATTTATAGGCATCAGCATCGGGTGATATGAGCAGTGTGGATGAGATTCTAAAAGTAAGTTATAGCTTTACATTGGCTACTATTGTTTACTTGCTTAACTGTTTAAAAACTATTTAAAAGTTATTTAAGTTTCATATATAATTTCATACTTCAATTATAAAAGAATAGCATATTCATATATTAAGAAAATTGATGGGTTAAAGAACTTTTTTTTAGTTCTCTCTCTAGGTTTTTTTTCTGTGGTAACATCTTATTAGTCATTTTTTTAAAGACTGCATTTTTTTTAGTTGGCCCAAGCTTATCTTTTTATTAAAAGTGGAGAGCAAAATTCATCAGGAGCATTTTGCTGAAACAGGCATTAATGATGTTAGTTCCCCTTTACCCTGAAAATGCCAGTTCTACCTTGCGATGCTGTTCTAGATTCTCAGTGAGCATTTTGACAGCTGGGAAAGAGAAGCAGCAACATGGCATTTCTTCAGTGTTTCTTCTTATGAACAGAATTCATTTTAACATTTCTGAACTTCTGATACTTCAGCACCAGAAAGTTATGCCTAAAAGTATTCATTCCAGATTGAAAAAAATACACAGGGCAAACACAGTCTTCATTAAAATAGTTCAGAGGCAATTAAAATAATGCTTTATTATTTTAAAATTACCAAGCAAATTGTGTTTTGATTTGGTGCCAAATAGCAATGTCACTGCCAGCCAAGTTTCTACAAATAAAATATTCAAAGGATGGGTGCCATTGAGAATGACTTATTTCACACACATACACATGCACACACACGAACAAAGATATCCAGAGAGAAGTTGCTGTTGAAGATCTTAGTATAGGAAGAGGTGCTCTTTCATGTACTTATCTGCCAAGCAAGTTAAGGATTTAAAGGTAAACATAAGCAGCTTGAAATGGGTTGAGAATAGACAGATGGTCTAGTCTTTAAATGAAATGTAATATGATCCCATCTAACTGTACCAGTTCTAGCTGCTGCATTCTGCATTAATTAAAGTTTTCAGGTCATAATCAAGGGACAGTCCACAAATTAAAGAAATCCAACCGGAAAACTGAATTGGATTATCATTATCAGATCACCCCAGAAACACTCAGAAACCAGCTGAAGTTGATTAAAGGCATTCTGCTTTACTGAAGCCATTTGAGCCTTTAGTGAATTCTTGCAGAAGAAGTCTCACTTTACCTGCCTTTGCCATCTTTTACCTTTTATGTTTTATTGACTTTAGTGTAATTTCTTTGATTGTTGTGAGCTGCTCAGAGTTGCTGGGAGTCAGGCAGCATACAAGTTTAATAAATTATTACTATTTCATGATAAGAGTATAGCCTTGTCTAGAATGAGTTGTACCTATTTTTCAAACATGGAGATGCCGATCCACAGCGCCTCCATCTTATCAATTTACCCTCAGTTTATCTAGCCAATAAATCTTGATACCAGCTCAATAACTAGGGATCTTCATTGACTCAGATGACAAGAAATGGGATCCACTAGTAAATGGACCAAACTCACTGAATTTTCCAGAATTATACTTTCTACCCTGCACGTCAGTCGCTTGCTCTACTTTTGAATGTACAGAATAGATTCATCTCTGCTTGTAGCTCCATAGTTGGGGAATTGAGGGGTAAAAGAGGGATTTGATTGATTCTCATTGGGAAAGAAAGCAAGGAAGAAGAGATTACGGTGAATTTCCATTGCATAATCCAGAACATAATCAAGTGACACTGAATAGTGTTCTGTAGGTGTATAGTTAAATTGTATTGTATTAAAATAGAATGATTTTTTAATATTTTGGGTTTCTGTGCACAACAGGAGATGACCCATATTTGGCCACCGCCACTTACTGCGATACACACACCCTGCAAAACTGAACCTTCGAAGTTTCCATTCCCAACGAAGGTAAATAGATAATGCTAAATATTACAGTAGTTATTGTTAGAAGTCAAATGAGTCTGGAATTAGGAAACAATATTTTCTGAAGTGTGATTTTCATAATCTGTTTATTTCAATTCTGTGCACTTTGCTTATTTTGTGCCCTTGAAACTTCTCTTTTTTGTGTAACCTTGTTTGTTTGTTTTTTTGATGTTGCTATAATTTTACACTGTTATTTCATCTGTAGTTAAAACATCTTTCTAACGTATTCTGGACATTAAATCATATCCCTTACTCACACTGGAATCCTGCCAGGAAGCTTGAGTTCTGCTCTTTCCTAACTTTACACTTCATTTCCTTCAAGGGGTCTTATTAGTAATATAGCCAGTCCAGTGTAAATGATGCAGTGTTAGATTTCTAATGAACATGTACTATGTTGGTGATAGTTGATTCTAATGAATAAATATTAAAAACTATGATATGTTAACAAATCATTATTGTAGTACTGGGTGGAATCAGAGAATCTAGAAGACTGAGAAGTGGTAGGGTCATATACTGAAAATTAAAAAAGTAAGTTGTATCTGAGCACATGCTTAGTCCAAATATGTGCCCCATATTGTAATTATGTTTACAGGTAGTTTCTCATGAAACTATTTTTGTTTCTTTCATTGATCAGTTTTTTATTCAACAACTTTTTTTAAAAAATGTTCCTATTTTCAAGTAATTTCTGCTCTGCAAAACGTGAAGATTTATAGCCAGTTACCTAGAGATCTGTTTGCGGATCCTAAAATACCTTCTCATCCCTACCCCATCCCCTTTGCTTATTATAAGTTGATATTTTGGTGATAGGCAGAACTTCTGAACATCACTAAGTGATTTGTAACATATGAAGGGTGTTTGTGTGTGTGTGTGTGTATCATTCAAATGGTTTTTTATGAAGTTTAATGTTTCTCTGCTCAAAAATTAAATAGCAAAATGACAAAATGAGAAACTACCTGCCCAAACATTCCCAGATCAACAAATTTTGCCTGTGTTTAATAGCAATTAATAACTCAATAGCCAGAGAGGAAGAAATAATAAATTAAAGCATTTAGGCAAACATTTTTTTACATTCCTTTGTCTAATAGGAGCTTAAGTGGGAGCAGAAATTATGAATGAGAGTTTTCTGGTATGAGTTATAAAAGTGATTTAAAATAACTAGTGAGGTTAACTGCTTTGTGGAACATTCAATGTGATAAAATTTCACAGAAATTGTGAGTTTATATAAAGGAAAGGGACTGTAATATGTCAACATTATTCATCTAATTGTGTTCTTTGCCAGCTGTAATCTTCTGAACTGTATTCATGGAGACACCAATGGAATATTAATACTAGCCTTTGCCTTGGTGTTCATGAGCAAACTTTAGTCTTGCCCTGATGTTCTTTCTGGAGAGCAAAGGTTTCCTCCTGGCACACCTCCCATGTAGATCTAACTTGTGCAGATTCTTTCTAAAGGCAGACTTTGACATCAGTAGGAGTTAGAGCTACTTGTAGGTCATGTGATGAAATTCTGGGGTTCTTAGATACTTTTTTCAGCATCTTGCATTCTGTTCTTGGGGTTGAACTTGCTGGGACAACCTGGCCTGGGCACGTTGGCTGTTGTTTGAAATCACTTGTAGATGATCTTGTGGACAGGGGAGTGATTGATGTCTGATTGATGATATCTGATTGTTTGGCAATCTTTTCAAATCCCTTCCCAGACTCATAGGCATCTATAACATTTCTGAAGGCCTCAGAGCGCTCTTTGGATCTAGGCATGGTAATACCACACACTTCAACAACAAAGAGAAAATCAAACTAAATATCTAAAGTTTAAATAAGACAGGTTCCTCCAAGATCTTCTCTAAACATGTTTAATTATTTGTACCTGATCTGGTGCATCTGATTCTAGTTTTAGGTATTTGAGGTAGTGATAAATGTAGGGCTGTACTTATAGGTGGCCCTTGACCTATGACCATTTGATTAGCGACTGTTCGAAGTTACGACGGCACTGAACAAGTGGTGGTTACCACCAGTCCTCAGAGTTCCAGCTGTCCCAGCACCCCTGCAGTCATGTGATCACAATCTGGGCACTTGGCAACTGGTTCACACTTATGACTGGTTGCAACACCCCATGATCATGTGATCGTCATTTGCAACCTTCCTTGCTGGCTTCCCCAAAAAGTCAGTGGAGAAGCAGGCAGGGAAGGTTGCAGATCACTGGGTAAGTCTTCCCCACCCATGCACCCTGTTCCAGCCCCTCTGCAGTCGAGCCACGGCGGCCACTCGCACACTCTCCCCAACCCACTCTGCACTCTTCCGGACCCACACCACACCCTCACACACCCTACCTGCACCGCACCTTTGCATATTTGACCCATGCCACACCCTTGTACACCCTCCCCAATTTTGCACCACACCTCTTGTGTACCCTCCTAACCTGCACTGTACCCCTGTGCACCCGACCCTCTCCGCACCCTTGCGTGCCCTCCCCAGCCCATGCTGTGCCTCTCAAGCACCCCCTCACTCACCCTCCCTGACCTCGCTGCACCACCCCTGCACCCCCTCTCTCCCTGCCCCATCCGGCAGCAGCCATTTACTTGCTTGCTGGCCTGGGACTTGCAACTTCCTTCCAGCTTCCCCACTGACTTTCATTGTGGGAAGCCAGCAGGAAATTGCCTCACCTAGCAACATTTGGATTTGGTTAACAACAACAGGGACTGCAGGGATTGGGTTTAGCAATGGAAATTCTGGTCCCAATTGCCATCATAAATCTGTACTTTTTCCACATGCAAAATTTGCATTTATGTTTACTTAAATTACACAATCAACTGAAAAATGTAAAAGGTGGATGATATTTGTTATATTATATCCCATTTATCTATCAGTATTGTTGAAATGAAGATCAGATATCTGTATGTTGAAAAAGTTACAAGTTTCAATGGGGTGTACTTTATTTTTCTTCACATGACTGTAGATGAGGGTGACTAGAGCTTTTCCTCTTAATATGTTCCGTTAAACAGTAATAAATTTTTCTGTTTTTACAGGAAACTCAGCAGTCTAATTTTGGCACTGGGGATCAAAGTAAGTACATGCTTAATCTTTGTATTGATTTATTTCTCTGTCTGATTTTGACGTTTTGCATTCAGATTTCCTTTGGAATGCTGCTTTTTTAATACAAATAAATATTTAATAGAGATCTGGTGGGACTTTAAGCAAATGAAAGAACTGAATCACTTTGCTCATGCATTCTTCCAGTCATGTTTGTGTACTTGCTTTTTTAATAGGACATGAGTTTAGAACATTTAGCATCTTATGAGTAACTTTGTATTTCCTTTAAAAATTGTATTTGCTCCTTAGCTAAATTTGAGGATTTTTTATGGTATATTCTGAGTGTGATAGGCTCATTTAAAGCTATGGAAGTGATTCATGAATGCTATAATCTCCACAAATTAGATAAGCACCAGCAGAGCTGCCTTTACAGTGGTACCTCTACTTACGAACTTAATCCGTTCCATGACTCTGATCGCAAGTCGAGTTGGTCGCAAGTCGAAGTAAATTTTCCCATAAGGTTCAATGTAATTACCGTTAATCCGTTCCAGCGTCCGCGGAACACGCGTCAGGGGCAGAAAAACAGCCACTGACCACGCGGCAGGGCGGAAAAAATGGCCGTGGACCACGTGGAACAGGTGGAAAAATGGCCGCGGACCACATGGAACAGGTGGAAAATGGCCGCGGACCACGTGGAACGGGCGGGAAAATGGCCGTGGACCACGTGGAACGGGCGGAAAATGGCTGCGGACCATGTGGAATGGGCAGAAAAATGGCCGCGGACCACATGGAACGGGCGGAAAAATGGCCGCGGACCACGTGGAACGGGTGGAAAATGGCTCGTAAGTCGAGGCGAGTTCGTAAGTAGAGGTAAATTTTTGGGGCCGGAGCTGATTGTATCTCGAAAATTTCGTAAGTAGGGGCGTTCGTAAGTAGAGGTACCACTGTACTTGCTTCTATAACTGGGACAGAACTGAAAACAGGCAATGTCTGTTTCAGACCTTTGTGTGATAATTTGCCTGTTCTTTTATTTTCTGCCATTGGAGTGATTCCAATTTTAAAACAATTTTTTTTTAAGCTGACTCTTGTCAAAAATAATATAATAATTAGTATTCTAACTAGTATTGTTGAATGTAATTTGAAATATTAGAATATGTCTTCTGTAACTTTGATGACTGATCTACTTCATGTATATGGATATGCAGTTGAGTGTATATGTTAGGGTTCGCAAACATCTTGTCTTCTGTCTTTATTCCTCATCAGGTTCTCCTCCATGCCATGATTTGCTCATTGTCTAACATTTTGCTAATATAGTGAATTTGAATGTACTGTATTTTGCTTACACTGAAATCCTGAACGAGTGTTGGTCTTTGCACACTTTATACAAAAGTGTCCCCTCTTTCTCCCAGAAGCCGCCCTCTCTTTACATGGTCTACAATAAGTAAGAGCCATCCATTTACAAAGTCTTTCTGAAATAATAAACTTGTCCAGTCTTGTAATGTCAATCTGGGCCATTATAGCCTCCAAAGTGTATAATTTGGTTAGTGCATATATTTTCAGAGTTCAGTTTTAAGCTGTTACATTCTCTTTTTCTTCTCAGAAAGATATAATTCTTCACTGAAAACATCTAATGGCCACCAGTCTAAGTCGTAAGTATGGCTATAATTCTGAGTAAACATAAACTAGTTAGCAGTGGCCATATCATTTGATACAGATACTGTTGCAAGATATTTGAGTTTGCTATGCCTAGGTGTACTTGTTTCTGAATAATTCACTTCACTTATAAGAATGAAGTCTGTCCTGAAGAACAGGAAATGACTCTGGCCTACATTTCCATAATTTTTATTGGCTTTAGTAAAGTAGTAACATGTCCTTTCTGTCAGGCTCAATGTTCATTCAGTTTTCTTGGCAGCAGTATGGAAATGGTTGGAATAGGATGTTTTTCACTTCCAGTCCAGCCTATTGCCCTGATGTTTGCTGGGGGTCTCCCATTTAAATACTAACCAGGCCCAATCCTTCTTAGATTCCAAGGCCAGACTAAATCAGCCAGATGTTGTCACCTGTTTTGAGTTACTGATCTTAGTAGCCTTACTGAGTCTTCCAGCCTCTTAGGCCCGCCCATTCCTCCTTGTCCCCACTCCTTATCTTGCTGTGCTTTTGTGTGTATGATCAAGGACATTCTGGTTGAGATTGAGGCATTCCAATGGTTTGGCAGTCCAAACACAATTGTATTGCTGATATTTCCTATTTCTGCTCTAGACTTAGAATTGGAGAAGATGGTAAAGAATTGTTTGAGGGGTAAATACCGTTTGAATATTTTAATGGGTCAACTTTAAAACAGCAATCTCAGACTTCCTCTCCAGGAACCTCTTTGTAGTTTTACTGTAAGTGGAGTGCAGTTGCAGGGATGATCCCATTTTCTTCCCAGCTTGAACTGGAGAGGACAGAAGAGGTACCCCCTTACCACACAAACATGGTGAGCAGGTTTTGGGGTTCTACTAAAACTTTAGGAGTTTAAAGACAAACATCCCTAAAATTATTTAGAAACATTCTCAAATGCTGCTTCTGATTGCCAGCTGTTCAAACCACATAGAACTTATGACAGTAAGCCATGTAATTGGTGTCTTATATTAAGACCTTCAAACTGATATGTCTCATATGCAGTCTGCAGCAGTTACAATTCATTTCTTTACCTTTAGCATCTTTTCTGCTGCATGTGTAGGTCTAGTCTGAATGTAATAAAATATCACTCTCAATCTAATTTTAATTTTTAGTTTGAAGTCTTTTAGCTTGAAAACATTTAATCCAATTTCTGTTTCTATTCCAGATCCGAATCGAACCAGACCAAGTAAGATACCATGTTTGTTACAGTGGTATTGTTTATTTAATTTAATGTCTTACTTTTTAAAAAATGAATATTTTGTTCAGATTTAGTTATATGTAAAACATTCAAATCCCAGGTCTTGAATTTTCAAAATAAAGCATGAAAAAATAAAGTATGAGTTAATAACTTTTAATTCAGTTTAAAAAGTTGCAACAATTCCTAAATTGTGAATCTAAAAATAGATTTTAGCTTGCTACCTGCTGCATCAGTTTTTAGTTGAGATCTTGTATAAAGGTGTATTTAGTGATGCTAGTTACTTATCATATTATAATTGTTGGAACAGCAATTATTAGAGTCTCTGTTCAGCATTTTCCCAATCTATTATTGACTGACTTTTTAATGTTGATTAAGTGTGGTCTATTGCAGCATCTAGACTTGATTGTAATATAGGGCTTCATTCATACTAGTTAGCATGTAGTCTACTGAGTATTGGATTTTTGCAAGTAATGGTTGCATTTTCAGAATAATTATTGACTTTGATAGCAGCATTGCACTATTGCAGTTGGGATCCTTATCCTTTCTAACATAGAGAGGAGTCTACTTAATGCAATTCCTTAATTTCTAGTTCACCCTGTGCTAATTTTCTATATATTTTTAATTTCCACCCTGCAAATTTACTAGTTCAAGTACTAGTATTGTAAGTCCTTAGTATGCTTCTTGGAGTACTACTTCAGTTTGATAATAAAGGAAAATTAACAGTATCATGATATGGTGTATCTGATAATTTTTTAACAATACTGTTCCTCCCCCTCCCCCTCCCCCTCCCTCCCTCCCTCCCTTCCTTGTTTCTGCCTAGTGTTCTGATAAATGATCTGAAACTCAGCAGCAGTGAAGACAGTGATGGTGAACAGGTTATTATTATTACTATTAATTTCTCTTCTTTTTACTCACTATTTGAAGAGCCTTGTGACATAATCAAAATAATGTAATATAAACACAAAATTTAAATAACTCCAAAGGAAGGCAAGAATAAAAACTAAATTAAAACACAATTTTAAATTGCAGCACAGTTAAAATCTTTGTTCTATAAAAGCCTATCTAAATAATACCTTCATTACTTACCCCAAAAAAAGATAGTGAAGCAGTCAGGCACACTTCCATGGCTCAGTTGAAAAAGCCGTCACATGGCTACCCAGCCTTTTCCTTCAGTGACAAATCTTTGAAGTGGGACTAAAGTCCTTGACAGCTCATATGATGTGTTGGTTTATAAAGTATTCAGTTCTTCGGGTTGCCTTCAAGGGCAGTCACATGTAAAGCACGTTAGTGTACTCTAACTTGGACATGGTGAAAACATAAATGATCAGGTCTGAATTAAGTAAGGTTACAGTTGTCACATTAAGCAAACTTGATTGAAAGCACTCCTGGGCACTTTCAGCTGGCGATGTTTTGGTTTTTTTAAAGAATATTCCTCTGCACCTGTGTAGAGTCGTAAATATAGATGTACTCAAAAACTCCTTTATTGGTATGTTTAAAGTAGAAATGAGAAATTCAAGGCATGTAGGCTGCATGTACCCCAACATCTCATTTTGCAGCTCCAGAGCATCCTAGTATGTGACTGACATTTGGCAGTAGGAACGCTGATTTTCTGCATAATGATTTTCCCTTTATTTTACACTCTAGGGATGCAAAAAAGTGCAAAGAACTCTGTAAGGTTAAGCACACCAATATTAAATGTTAATCAATTGTCCAAGCACCCTCCCTCCCAAAAAAACAGAAAAAAAGCTGAAAATTTTTGTTCTCTCTCACATGACATCATTCCATTACAGTGCAGTAAAGTTTCCACCATAGCTACAAGAGTAACTTACAGATAGTAGGACTGTGCAGTGCTTTAGGTTCAGCTGGAAGCGGTGCTTCACAGGGCATAGGAACATAAATCCAGTCCCTGTCTAATGCATTAAAGCATTAAAGCAGGTTTGTCTTTCTCCAGGAAGGCTGATTTGCAGTAGGGATTTGCTGTAGGGAGACTTCCTGCCCAATCATATAAGCAGATGTCCCTGCATTATTGGGTCACAAATAGGTGCTATGTTCATACCCCTGTGCTTTCCAAAGCACCTCTTCCTATTGGAATCAAAGGTGTTGCACAGACATGATAGGACACAAGAATGTAGTAAATTGTATCACTAGCAAAAAATATCATAGTGGACATTATAAAAAGCCTGGAGAACTTGTTTAATCAAGCGTTAAGAAAATAAAGTTAGTGTGAGGTGAATTTTTCATGGCAGATGAAGTAGTACAATTAGAAACATTATGCTGCTTTCTGTCATTTACTTTATTTCAAGTAAAACTTTAAAAATTAAAAACCAGCAGTGGGATTGTAAATGGATCTGCTTCAGGTAACAGTCACAGGAAGAAAAGCTGGGTTATTTTGAGGAAAAATAATATATATACAAATGTATGATATATCAATTCACATACGAAGTGTGAAGTAGTATATCCCATTTAGATTATGGGTCAAGTTTACACATCTAATTTCAGATTGCATTCCTTAGTTTCCATTTATATAGATGATCTGTCTTTATCCATGTCATAAACTACTATTAAATCTATGGATTAAGAGACGCCTAGAGTGCCACTGGAGGAAAACAAAGACCGAATACGACCACAGGCTAGAGCCGCTATTAAGGCCTACCTTGTGGTGGTAAGATCGGTGAAACACCAATATTTCTCCGCTCTAATTGCATCCGCAGAATGCCGCTCAGCAGCCCTGTTTAAGATCACCCGATCCCCTTTTGGGAAAGGGGCCCAGTGGACCATTTACAGGGCCACGCAGAGGAGTTTTCTGGGCAGCTGGAGGATAAAATCGCTCGCATCCAGTCCCAGTTGGATGCCAAGCATGAGGCATGATCTGTAGAGATGCCCAGGGTATGGACTTACCCTGTTATCTGGGAACAGTTTGATCCTGTTGAACTCGAGGGAGTGGACAGGGTCCTCCGGACAGTCAATGCCACCACTTGTCAACTAGATCCATGCCCCTTCTGGCTGGTTAAGGCTACTCGGGAGGTGACATGTGGGTGGGTCCAGGTGATGGTGAATTCATCCTTGAGGGAGGGAGTGTTTCCAGCGGCCTTTAAAGAGGCGCTGGTGCATCCCCTCCTCAAGAAGCCATCACTGGATCCCACCATATTGGAGAATTTTCGTCCAGTCTTCCACCTCCCCTTTTTAGGGAAGGTGATTGAGAAGGTGGTGGTGTTACAGCTCCAGAGGATCCTGGAAGAAACAGATTATCTGGACCCTTTTCAGTCAGGTTTCAGACCTGGATTCGGGACAGAAGTGGCATTGGTCACATTCATGGATGATCTCTGGCGGGAGTGGGATGGAGGTAGTGCATCCATCCTTGCTCTTCTTGACTTCTCAGCGGCTTTCAATACCATCGACCATGGTATTCTTTTGGGTCAGCTTAGGGAGTTGGGAGTGGGCGGCACAGTTTTGTGCTGGTTCTCTTCCTTCCACCAAGGTCGATCCCAGTCGGTGTTGATTAGGAGCAAGAGATCCAGCCCACAGCCCCTCCATTGTGGGGTGCCACAGGGTTCGGTACTCTCTCCACTCCTTTTTAACATCTACATGAAACCACTGGGTGAGATCATCCACCACTATGGAATGAGGTATCATCAATATGCAGATGATACCCAGTTATACATCTCCATCCTGGCTGACTTGAGTAATGCCGTGACCACCCTTTCGTGGCGCCTGGAGGCTGTGGGGGTCTGGATGGGGAACAACAGGCTTCAGCTGAACCCTGGTAAGATGGAGTGGCTGTGGATTGGAGGCCTTTCTGAATCTGAGAATTTACCATCTTTGGTTTTGGAAGGGGTTGCACTGCCCCAGACAGACCTGGCGCATGATCTGGGGTCCTCCTGAACTTAAGACTCCTGCTCAAGGAGCAGGTGGCAGTTGTGGCCAGGAGGGCCTTTGCCCACCTTCGTGTGATGCACCAGTTGCACCCTTTCTTGGATCAGGAGGCTCTCCAGTCAGTCACTCCCACCCTGGTCATCTCTCGATTAGACTATTGCAATGTGTTCTACGTGGGGCTACCCTTGAAGAGTATCCAGAAGCTACAACTGGTTCAAAATGTGGCCGTGCGGACAATCTTGGGAGCCCCAAGGATATAACACCTTTACTGTGGGAGCTGCATTGGGTGCCAGTTTGCTTCCAGGTCCAATTCAAGGTGTTGGTTATCACCTTTAAAGCCCTACATAGCATGGGTCCAGGTTACCTGAGGGACCATCTCATCCCCATCACATCAGCCTGTCCCACTCGGTTAGGCAGAGAGGGCATGTTGCGGACCCCATCAACGAGGGAGTGTTGGTTGGTGGGGCCTAGGAGGAGAGCCTTCTCTGCCGTTGCCCCTACCCTTTGGAATATTCTCTCCCCAGAGGTGTGGTGGGCCCCTCCTCCTCGGCTTTCTGGAAAGGACTAAAGACCTGGCTCTGCCAGCTTGCATGGGGTGATAAGAGCTCTAATCGATCCTGGGGGTGGCTGGCACCCTGATGATGCTCCCTGAGCTACTCGCCAATTCCATCGTTTCTTAGAATTTATTTATTATTTATTTAAGACTGTTTTTACATTGTACTTTAATTGATGTTATCTGTTCTGTAAACTGCCCAGAGTTGCTTTTTAATGAGATGGGCGGTGACAAATTTGATATATAAAAATAAAATAAAATATTACCATACCCTTAATCAGTGCTAATCTGCATTTTTTCTTTACTTACAGGAGTTTGATAAGACAGTACCAAGAGGCACACCTGGAAGGTTTGTAGATTTAGTATCTGGCAAAATGCAGTATTTGTTTGTTTGTTTGTTTGTTTGTTTATATTTCAAATTTAGACACTGCCTATCTTGCGAGGTTATATTAAAGTAATATGTACGATAGCTGCATATAATCTACTTTTGAGAATTATGTTTGAAGCAAGAGCCAGTGGAACTTTGCCTGCAAATACAGCCCTTTTCATGGTTGTTAGTTACTTGATCTTCAACCTATGGATACTATTCTAAGATTTTAAAATCTTCTTTTTTCTTTTCTCCTAGTAATTCTGAGCCTTCCCAGCATACAAGTGAAGGAGCAGATAATTCTAGGGATGACTCCAGCAGCCATAGCGGATCTGAAAGCAGTTCTGGTTCAGACTCTGAAAGTGAAAGTAGTTCCAGTGACAGTGAGGCAAATGAGCCATCTCAAAGTGCATCTCCCGAGGTACGTTTCTTTTCTCCCTTTCGAAGAGTGTTATGCCAGCAACTGTGACCTTAACTGTCCTCTGGTATTTTAATAAACAGCAATAGCTGTTTATGTTACATACTTATGAAGTAAATTAATTTGTTTATACAGATAATCTGTTTGCAGTGAAAACCTACCTAGCTCAGGACCATGCGTAACATCATTCTTTCTAACAGCAAACATAGTCAGATGCTTATTCAGCGTAGAACCAAAATGTTACTGGTGATTTCTGTTTACTCTGAGGATGTCCAAAATTTGCCGAAGTAAATGTGTTCAATTTATTCTGTTTATTTTTAATTCTGCAAAATGTACCATATTGTAAACTAAGCTTCCTATGGAATGTTGAGAAACCTACAGTAGCACAATTCTTCTTGTTCCATGGGAATGGAATCCCCAAATTTACATTAAGCACCAAAGGCAGGAATTCTTGGGTGAATTGATTAACTCTGTACTTAAGATACAAACTGTTACATTGATAGTTATAAAGAAGGAAATAAGATTGTAGGATGCAGATGGCATTGAGCTGATCAAACAATGGTTTATCTTCTGGAGGGAGAGTGGATTAGAATTTGTGTGTGCATGTACACACACCTTGATGATTTAAAAATGTCATCCTTGTAGTATAGAGTACAGGGATATTCCAGAATGAAGGAAAGTAAAAATGTTTTTCCTTTTCCATTCTTCAGAATGATGATCACCTTCCTGTCTGCTTATTTATTTAAAGTGCTATATCAACTGTTGTATGGCATATCCAAGCTGCTGAAAATGTTATATTTTAAAAAGTGTATTATAAGTAACAAAACAAGTGTTAAAATGATTAAATCATCATGGTTGGGGTTGACAAGAAACTAGAGATCTGAACTGCAAAATGAAACTTCTGTACTGGGCTAGCTGAGCCCCTAGAAACACCCCTCTTAGCAGAGGGGGATACGCTGCTGGTTTGTGTCATTTATTACTGCATCAGCCATTGCGTGTGATACTGAATCTGCTTGCTTGAAAAGAGCAGCACTTCCTTCCAGATAGCTGATATGAATTGTCAGCTGAATTCTGTAATTCTGCTGCATCTCCTGGTTGAGAAATCTAGCATGTTATGGCAGCCCTCCTTCTCAGTTCTAGATGATTCTTTTTTGAAATTTGGATGCTGCCATAGCCCTTGTGCCATACAAGAGAAGGGAACAAAATAATGGAGAGCCAAGCTCTCCCTTCTGATTTTCAGGCTGTATTCATATAGAATCTTGACATTTGGGTTTTCCTTTTTTCTTCTTTAGCCTGAGCCACCTCCAACAAATAAGTGGCAGCTTGACAACTGGCTAAACAAGGTGAACCCACACAAAGTATCACCAGCTTCTTCTGTTGACAGTAACATCCCATCAACTCAAGGTTACAAAAAAGAGGGAAGAGATCAGAGCACAGGGGGAGGATATGCAGACCAAAGTGGATCAAAGGATTCCATATCCTCCACACCCGGGAGAGATTCAAAAGCCAGCCAGAAAGCATCAGAGAGCAGTCGTGGTCGACAGAAGTCACCTGCTCAAAGTGACAATGTGATCCAAAGGAGGACTGTAGGCAAAAAACAACCCAAAAAAGCAGAGAAACCATCAGTGGAGGAGCCCAGAGGAGGCCTGAAAATAGAAAGTGAAACCCCACTGGACATCGCGACAAGCATACCCTCTAACAGGCATAAGGCAGCCACAAAAGGCCTTAGAAAACCAAACATAAAGAAGGAGCCTAAACCGTCCCCTCGGCCTACCACAGAGAAAAAGAAATGCAAGGTGGCAAACAAATCCACCCAGAAATCTAAAGAATTCATTGAAACAGATACCTCCTCCTCTGATTCTGATGAGAATGAGAGCCTGCCTCCTTCATCACAAACCCCCAAATATTCTGACAGCAATAGGACTCCTGTTAAACCCTCCATGGAGGAGGATGACAGTTTTTTACGGCAAAGAATGTTCTCTCCTATGGAAGAGAAGGAACTCCTTTCACCACTCAGTGATCCTGATGAAAGATATCCCCTTATTGTGAAGATTGACTTGAGCCTCTTAACCAGAATACCAGGGAAGCCTTACAAAGAGACAGACCTATCAAAATTAGAGAGGAAAAATGTGTGTGAGAAGCATCCAAGGGAACCCCAGAAAATAACTTCTGACAAAAGTTCAAACAAGGGCAGAAAAAAGCATAAATTATGTCAGGTCAGTTTTCAGCATGAAGATCTAAACTTGTTATCAGAACTGAATGCTTAATAAAGTAGTTTATTAAGCCTTTATCCAGAGGTTATTTAGTGTTATCTCAGCTTAATGTACCTCACAAGGTTGTTGTAGAGAAAAATAGGAGGAGGGAGTACTGTGCCTTGAGTTCCTAAAGGTGATATATAAGCCAAAGAAATAAAATGTTAAATGTTCACAAATAAGTGCTCACGTTCCACCAATAATAAAAACAGCAGCAACAACTATTAATTACAGTATTGATTACAAGCTTGATACAAGGTCTAAAAGCGTGGTTTAGATGTATGTATATAAGCAGGATGGAATAGTAGATTATAGTATAGTCTTTATGGACATAGTGTCCATACCCTACATTACCCACATTACTAAAGGTGGTAATCTTTGTTTTACTTTTTTAAAATAATTGCATTAATTTTATTAAGCTTCAAGAACATTGCAAGTCATATTTCTTTTAAAAAAAACTTTAGGAGTAATACATAAATAGGTAGGTAACTTAGGGTAGGTAGGTAGGTAGGCTTCTTCCTGTCTACCATGTAGCCTCATATTCCTATGAGGTTTCTTTTTTTGAATTATTTTATTATATAATAATACATTTGTATAGTTATATTGCTATACAGATAGTCCTTGACTTATGACCACAATAGGGACTGGAAAATTCGTTAAGTGGTGTGATTGTTAAGCGAGGCATCACATGACCGCGCCTGATTTTACATTTTTTGTGGCAGTTGTTAAGCAAATCACCGCAGATGTTAAGTGTTTCCCCATTGATTTTGCTTATCAGAAGCCGGCTGGGAAGGGCGCAAATGGTGATCACATGACCCTGGGATGCTGCAACTGTTGTAAATACATGCTGGTTGCCAAGCACCCAAATTTTTACCTAAGTACATGCTGGTTGTAAGTCACTTTTTTCAGCACCATCATAACTTCGAACAATCGCTAAATGAATGGTCGAAAGGGAGGCCTACCTGTATAATCTTTATTTCATTTTAATGAGAAGATATATATTTTCAGATCTGATTTACTATTTATACATTATTAATGATCACAGGAATGCTTTGACTTTGGAGGGGAAAAGGTCCTTTGAATCATTCTGGAACAATGTAATAGCTGCAAAGGGCAGCTATGTGACCTGGGGAAAATATACAGCTGCTTCAATGAGTTCCTGACAGATGCCATATGAGCCTTTCTTATAGCACCTTTTTCCCTTTGAAGCCAAAGTGCTGCGTAGCCCTACTAATTTCTTTCTTCATTGTTTTGTTTGTATGGTTATGAAAGACCTAACATATATGTTCCAAAAACAGCTTGATAATACAAACATTCTTTTTACATGCTTTCTGAAACATCTATTAGTATACTAAATAGGAATGGAAATTTCTATTTTTAGGAAATGCTGTTATCAGCTTAGCAAGAACTGTAGTCATTTTGACAGTCTGTGGTTGATAAAAAGTGAGGAGTCACATTTGTTTACATTTATCAAATTAAGCAGCACTTCTCACATGGGTGGACTACAGCATCATCAGTGTATTTCATCTCATAATATTAGTAAATACAATTATGAGGAATTATTGGTAGGCTTGTAAAGGAATGAAAGAAATAGCAATGGGTGAGTTGGTTGACAGCTTATTTTATAAAAGGCAACTCAGCCTAAATGGGGAGAAATCTGGGAAAAAAACAACTCAAAGTATTTAAAGGAACTCAACCTTAATATAACTCACTAAAAATGAGGCTGGGAAATGCCTATTATAATTTCCAAGAATTTGTATTTACCCCAGATGAGCATTAAAGCTACCTTCTTGAAATCTGGGGGGGTTTTGCTTCTTGGTCTTGCCCAGCTACACAACTATTGAGGAAAGCTATTTTGCCAAGATTGTTGTTATAACTCATCATATCATCCCAATGTTGTCAGTGGCTTCTTTAAGAATTATAACAATCTACAAAAACCAGTATAGTTATTTTATATGAGATTATTAAAGTTTATCCTGGTGATTCTCTCTCAAATGTTCTGTCACAGAATGCAGAAGACAGCAGAGGCACTGAAAGCAAGAAAACTAAACTGGAAGAAAAACCTTCTTCAGCACACAAGACCTCTAGTAATAGAGAGTGAGTAACTTTCCAAACTATAGTATACAAGTACATGGTGTAAGCGCATTCTTATGTACTTGGGTTTCTAGTTCTCGTTTCATCTAGGGATCAGCCAATTTTTAATTTCTTTAAAAATTCAGTTATATAGTATTGTTTGAACAAGCACTGATGCCAAGTTTATCTTCTTACATCTTTAATATTTCCATTGCAGTTTTTAATTCTTTGGGAGATAATTTTTAAGAGATACTATTTCAAATATTAGGGCATGTGCATTTTTCTGGATTATGGAATATTTTATTTGGAGACTTCAGTAGAGTGCTTCCAGCTGCTATGATGTGCCTAGGACTTTCCATATAGTTTATTTTATTTTTTATTTGTTTATTATTATTTTTTAACTTCCCAATAGCCAAAGATCTTGGGCAGTTTACAATATAACACACCAGAACAAAATCAATTTGAGTAAAACATCTGTACCATTTTTCTGTATTCGCTCTTATTAAATTTGATTTACAGGGGCAAATTTTAAAAAAAGCTTTCTGAGCCTCTGCTGCTTCTCTATTCACTTATAGTTTCATATTGAACCATTGTTTCATGCATAATACCTGCTTCCATTCTGGTATTATGCATGAAACAATGAGAGTTTTGGTTAGATGAAAAGAAGTAGTTCAGGTTGAGCTATATCTATATCACAACATCCTGAAGAAAGGATTAAGGCAAGGATTAGGAAAGATGGAATCTTTTGTGATTTTGGCATCATCATCATCACCACCACCACCACCACCACCCTTGGACATTTGCAGCTATTTTTTTGCTCAGCCTGAGATATTGTGTCAGCCTAAAGCCCGTTCTCTTTCTCAAATATAATCGTTTGATCAAATGAACTCATTGCTTTGGAGCGGATGAGGCAAAAGAGTGAAAAGTTTCCTTTACATAAAAGTAAGTACAAAATCTTTAATTCTGTTTTCTATTTTATTTTGGGAGGACAGATCTTCAAAGCAAAGTGCTGTTAAAGAGAAGGATCTTCTCCCATCTCCAGCCACAACTTCAGCTGCTGCAAAAGATCCAAAGCAAGAGCATGGGTCTCGGAAGAGAACTATCAGTCAGTCTTCTTCCTTGAAATCAGGCAGCAACAGTAATAAGGAGAGTAGCAGCACTAAAAGTAGCTCATCTAAGCAAAAGAAGACTGAAGGAAAGGCCTCAAGTAACACTAAAGAAGCAAAGGTACAAACCTTCAATTACCGATTATCCTTTGTTTTTGCTATCCTTAATCTTGTGTGAAATCAAGCACACATAAGCTTCATTAAAAAGAAATGTTCCTGTACTAAAACTCAGACCTGCCACTAGTCCTGTTCCTAATACTGCAGGCACTTGGTTGCCTTACATGTCATGTCTTTCTGTACATCACAGATACCCACAAGGGTAAAACAGATATGTGCACGTGATTTGGAACTTTGCACCATTTGAGTTCCTAATTGCGTACATGCCCAACACCTCCTCCCTGCAGATGTTTGAGCTGAGTCTAAGATGTTAAGGAAACAGATGAGGGTTGTGTGGATAATGTTGAGGGCTAGGCTAATTGATATGGTCCCAATTAATGCTGGTGACATTCCTAAATAAGATTATATTTTCACAGCAGAGATTTTTTGTTAATTAGTGATCAGCCTTTGATTAATAGGAAAATACAGTAGTAGCAAAACTGTAGATCGCTGTAGAAACTGAGATGAACTTAGGAATGGAATAGCTGAATATTTACAGAATATTTACAGATGAATATACAGATGCAGCCAAAAGTATTGGTATCCGTCCTCTTTTCCCCCAAAAATCCCAATTTGCTGTGAAATAAGACACAAGTAAATGACATCCAGAATATGATTTTGTCAGTTTTGCAAATTCTTCTAGTACTATTTCTAGATGAAAAGCTTTTTAAATACAGTTTATTAGAAAGAAAAAACAGACTTAAATAGGATGAAGCCCATCTTTTCCCTTCAAATGAAAAACAGTAGGAATGAATCTGAAGAATAAAATGTTATATGCCATATTATTGCATAAGCACAATATTTAACTTTGACTCAGGCCTGTGTAATTTGATCTTTGCTGCATAGTCTTCCTCAACATGTTAGCATATCACTACAGAGATGACAAA
Source organism: Python bivittatus (assembly GCF_059951505.1). Taxonomy (NCBI): domain Eukaryota; kingdom Metazoa; phylum Chordata; class Lepidosauria; order Squamata; family Pythonidae; genus Python; species Python bivittatus. The sequence continues at coordinate 28,312,183 of NW_028277035.1, forward strand.
GCTTTATAATTATGAGTATTAAATGATGCCAAATAATTGTTGTATTAACAGTCTTTGTGCAAATTATAATAGCAACATTATTAAAATCTCCCCTGCTTTTTATTTTGAATTTGTTGTCATTATGGTAATAGCTGTGTTTGTCAAGTTGGATTTGTGGTAAGCATCTGGGTTGCATTTAACCAGCCTGAACTTGGCAAGTGCAATTCCTCTCCCTCCAAACAATGTTTTAACTAATTGCATTCTCTTTTTTCCAAGGAAAAGGCTTTAAATAATTCTTCAAATTGTCCTTCTGCCTCCACATCAAGTTCTGATAGTTCAAAGTCCCGAAGAGCAAAGCTTGTATTTGATGACAGGTGAGAACAAAGATAAAAACCAGGTGAATGGTTTTGTTGCTAGAATGAGTGTCTGATACCTTAATGGAAACATCTGGGTATAGTTCATGTTAATTTTTTTTCATAAATGTTACTGTAATTTGATAAACAGTGTAGGAGAAGAGCTTTATTAATCCATGGTAGCCAAAAATCCAAAAGAATCTGGGAGTACCTTTTAAGATGAACACATTTTGTAAGCTTTCATGAGCTGCAGCTCACTTCATAGGATGCATGGAAAGGTTTAACTGATGTAGGTGTTAGCTAGGCACCTATTAATGTATGTAAATTCAGCTGTCTCATGCTCTGTTGTGCTGGCCTAGTCTTTCTGTTGCAAAATTTACTGTGAGATCTGTAATACAATGTCCTGAGAGTTTAAAATGCTCTGTTACTACTTTATGCTTGTTCTGAGTCCTGATGTCAGGTTTGTTCCATTAATTATTTTATGCAAGTCTGGCCTGTTTGTCCTACATTGAATCCAGAGGGGCATTGTAGTTTTGTAGTGCAACATTTTTTGGAACATCAGTATAATAAAATATAGGTTATAGTTATTTTTGTTGTATTTTAAAAATTACCGATGTATAAGGTTGTTCCTAGAAGCTTAACAGTTTTTCTGATCTAAGTTGTGATTATATATAATCATTACTAATTTTGCATTACTGTGGAATTAACTCTGAATTGGCATGGTACCATGTCTCAGTAATTTGAACCTGTCTTGCCATCTTAAGAGATATATTTTTTTCTGTGGCAATCTTGCAAAGTTTGACCCAGATGCATTACTCTATATTCATTCAGCCTGAACACATTAATGAAATTGCAGGCAGATAATTGAGTCAGAGCTCAGTCCAGTACATCTGTTCACAGAGATGTACAGATGTACATCTGCTGTACACAGAGTATCTAATGCTAAACATCAGTACAGGAACATCATTTATTTACACCAGTATTCTAAAAGCCCTGCATTGCTAGGCTGGGGAGCTGGGTTATGTTTTGGGGAGGATAGAGGGTTTGTGTTGGTTGGTTGTTTGCTTGTTTTGAGGGCCGGAAGATGACTATATCACCACTGGTTCCTGGCACAGTATCCTAAATGCTGGCAGAAGAGTTTTTGCTCCTAGTACTGGTATAAACGTTTTTTCCCATGCCAAATGAGTGGCAATGTAGGCAGGCTTCTCCATTTTATTTTGCTTTATTTTGTCTCAAATTAAATGTGACATTCTTTGCAATCCATCCTCAAATATACACAAACATCAAATGAGCAGAGCAACAAAGATTAGAAAGCTCCTCTAATTTTATCAGCCTCACAGTATTCATTTTATGTTGCAGAAGCTACTCAGCAGATCACTACTTGCAAGAAGCAAAGAAATTAAAACATAATGCTGATGCATTGGTAAGAAAAACATATTGTCTACTAATTAAATCCTGTTTAGGCAAATTCTTTGACTCTGTCATAAATCTCCATTTAAGACTTTATATTTTTTTAGTCCGACAGGTTTGAAAAAGCTGTTTATTACCTTGATGCTGTAGTGTCATTTATTGAATGTGGGAATGCATTGGAGAAAAATGCTCAGGAATCCAAGTCCCCATTCCCTATGTATTCTGAAACTGTGGAGCTAATCAAGTAAGTGATATAAGACAAGCAATAAATACAATTATCAGAATATGGACGCAATAGGAATTGTACTCCTAATTGATATACTCTAAATACTTGGTTCTAGAGGTGCTATTTAGTTGCCACAATTTGTTTGTTTATTCATTTATAAGACTTATATGGCTGCCCATCTTTTGTACCAAAACCCTGGGTTGCTCACAGAAACAGCAATAAAAATATAAAGAGACAATAAAATCAGCATCAAAAACTCCTGACTTCCCAAAAATAAACACTCCTCCATTCAGTAACATTTACCTTGACCAGGCTTCAACCTCATCCTATCCCAGTGCTTGAGGGAAGAGCCAGTTCTTCAAGGCCTTCTGGAATGCAAGGAGGGTAGTGGCCTGCCAAATCCCAGGAGGGAGGGCATCCCACAGGGCAAGGGCCGCTGTGGAGAAGGCATGCTTTCTAGGTCCCACCAGATGACAACATTTAAAGGAAGGGACCTAGAACGAGCATGCCCATCCTATCTGACCTGGTGGAAGAGGCAAATAGCACAGCACCAGCATTTTGAATTGCACCCTGAAAGAAACTGGAAGCCAGTGCTGCTCGCACAGCAGTGAAGTAAGACAGGCAAACTGTGGGGCACCCAGAACTTCATGCTGCTGCATTCCAGACCAGTTGTAACTTCAGATGGTTTTCAAGGGAAGCTCCATGTAGATTGTGTTGTGATCCAACTGGGAAGTGACTAGGGAGTGAGTAACTGAGCAAGGCCTTCCAGTTGAGGAATGGGCACAGTTGTTGCACAAGATGAATCTGTCCAAAGGCCCCCCTAGCCATGGGTCCCACCTGCTTCTTGAGCAGGAGCTGTGAGTCCAGAAGGCCCCCCAAATTGTGCACTAGCTCTATCCAGGGGAGTACAGCCCCAGCAAGAGTTCAAAGATGGCACCAGATCCAAGGGGACCAAAAATCAAGAGCCACTCCATCTTCCTAGGTTTGAGCTGGAGCTGGTTCCTCCTGTCCAGACTCTCACAACCTCTAGGCACTGGGGCAACCTCTGAACTACGTTGCCTGGCTAGCTAGGTGTGGAGATGTATAACTGGATATCATTGGTTTGGTCTGTAGTTTGTTTTGTGGCCAAAGTAAGGTATTACCTTGTATAGAAATAGTAACTATTTTGCAAGCATTTGCAAAACTAAATATCATTTTAAAAGCTTTCTTAACTCTTTTGTACAATGTCTCCTCCTATATTTAATGTGGCTTTAATAAATGATGAGTGCTTAATATATAAGATCGTTGTATCCTCTAGTCATAAGGCTTTGGGCAAACAGTGCATAAAGTTTTTCATAAAAGTGAAAAAATGACCGTTTTTTAACTTACTTATTATTTGTCTTATTTTTTGGTTGAAGGTACACTATGAAGCTAAAGAATTATTCAGCACCAGATGCAACTGCTGCAGACAAAAGGCTAGCAGTACTGTGGTATGTATACAGAATTGAATTAGAAAGATGAGAATAGCTAGAGACCAAATGTATCTGGGTAGACTTATTTTGTGGGTGGTAAGATAAAGCATAGCTTACTATTTTAGTCTACCTGCTTCGACTGGGAGCAGCATATTACTATCTAAAATGAATAATGTTATTTGGAAAATTGATTTAGGCTAACTTTGCAGAGCCATCCTTTTCTAATTATAAAGCAAAAAAAAGCATACTTAGGTTTTTGATGCTTGCATTTCATTTTAATCTTTATTAAAATTAACTAATTTTTTAAAGAATCTCAGTAGAAGTGTAATTTATTTTTTTCCAGATATGTGAGAATCTTTTATTAACAAATTTCTATAGTAGCATTCTTATTTTTATTAGTCTCAGATGCCAGTCCCTCTTATATTTAAGACTTTTCAAGCTGAAGAAGGAGAGTGCATTAAAGTATTCCAAGACACTGACTGAACATTTGAAGGTAAAAACTTCTGTTTAAAAACTTTCAAGTTGTAATTTGAAAGATTGTCTTTTCAGTGTTCCTAAATGAATGTTATCATTAATATATAATTCAGCAATAATGCTTATGGATACTTTATTGTGTCACTTCTCTAATTATATAGAAGTTTTTACAATTTATTTTGTACTTTACAAAATTGTAAATACAATTTTGTCCAAATTTAGCTTTCATTGCTGCTCCAATTCTGACTGGTGCTGTAATTTTTTTTTAATTGCCTGTTTTAAAGCACTTCATGGTTTGATTTGATTTTTTATTTTTATTGTACAATGTATAATATTTAATCTGCATTTATTTTTAAATTTGTTGGGTTTTCCTAAACAGAATTCCTACAACAATTCTCAAGCACCATCACCTGGTATGGGAAGGTAAGCATTTATTTAATGCCATTGTGTCTTTTCTATGAAGGCGTGAATTAAACAGTAAAAAACTTGAGATGGATATCTGAAATTCAGATCCAGTTTTGAAGCATTATAAAAGCAGTTGTCCTAGATGTCTTTATTTTTTAATTAATTCATGAATTAAACATTTCTTCATGTTTTATTTGACAGAACTTTTCTCTTTTCTCCTGAGTCAGACTTCTTATGTAGAATATTCTGTCAAATTCCCACAAATAAAGGGGAAGGTGATTTTACTTGCAAGATCATATCATCTACCAGAGCAGTAATAGTATCATTATAATACTAATAACATCACTGAACACTTATAAACATGGCTGAATGATTTAAGTAAGAGATTGCACACATGGGCCCCAGTCATAATGTGTTTTTTGGAATAATCACATGTGTGTATGTTTGTTCTGAAAAATTTTATATATGTGTGTGTATATAAATAATTAAACTCATATGCCGCCTGACTCTCAATGACTCTGGGTGGCTCACAACAATCAAAGAAATTACAATAAAACCTAAAAAATAAAGAAAAAAAATCTCTATCTCAGGAGTGTTTCGTGCTCACTACATTCAGTTACCTTACTGAGGTACTATTTCTACAGTACAGTACTATACTATTTCTACAGTAAATAGCAGAATGCAGTTTTTGAATTATGTAACGATTTCAGAAGATACATTTTCTGTTTTGCAGTGTTAGTAAATAAAGGTTCCAATTTTAATTTTTAGCAAACCTGTCAGTATGCCATCTCCAGTTTCACCGAAATTGTCTCCAGGGAATTCAGGAAATTACTCATCAGGGTCAACCAACCCTTCAGGGAGCGCTTCTTCAGTGACTATTCCACAGAGGATACATCAGATGGCAGCAAGCTACGTCCAGGTTACTTCCAATTTTCTGTATGCCACTGAAATTTGGGACCAAGCAGATCAGCTTGCCAGAGAACAAAAGGGTAAGATTGGGTTGCATTAATTTACATTCAGAGGGATTGATCTTTTTTCACATTAAAAAGTAAAAGCATCATTGCTGCTGGTTCAGTTAAAGCAATTAAAATTTTAATGTGTTTTCCAATCTCTTTTGGATTATAGTTTCATAAAATTAGCAAGACATGACTTTATTGCTTTTGTTTTGGGAGATGTTATCGGAAATGATGTAGTTCAATCTGATTATTTTTCTTCTTTTCTACAGAATTTTTTGCTGAACTGGACAAAGTTATGGGCCCTCTGATTTTTAATGCAAGTGTTATGACAGACCTAGTACATTACACCAGACAGGGATTACATTGGTTGCGTTTGGATGCCAAGTGATAACTGGACTGAAGAAGTCTACAGCATAGAAGAGACTTATCTTGCTGCCTCTGATTTTTTTTCAACACTGTGTCATAAAAAAATAAGGAAGACTGCCATAATGAAAGCAAAGAAAGTGAAATCAAAGAGAAAGGAACACTTTCCTGTGTCTCCCAGCATCATGTGTGTAAGAACCTCCAAACATCGTGTTAATGAACTTTTTCAGCTGACCCCATTTTAAAAATATTTAAAAATAGTTTAAACTCTGCAATGTTTTAATATAAGGTGGATTCGTTGATTTGCAATTGGATCGGAATTCTAATAATTATGCCTAACAAATCTGTTTTAAAACTTATTTATTTTAATTTGTTTTTGAAAGCTGTATTTTGGGGCTGGTTTAAAACTTAGCTGTTTTTCCTATGAATTTTACCTAATCAAGTACTTAGTGAAGATTAAATGTAGACACTTTATTTAAGTATTCTGTGAGCTTTGTTATTCTGTAATGTCTTGTGATGGTGGAGCTTGTAAGAGAAAGTCAGGGTTGATAGATTCTAAAGTGTAGAGACATATTTTCATGCATATTTAAGTCAACCCTTAATGATGGCCACAGTTTTATTGATGTGCTAAGTTCCAAGGTTATAACTTCATCATCAATTAAATCATTTTAAGTCAAAATATTCAAGGATTTGTATGGAAAATCAGTTTTGAAACACATGTCTTAACACTAATAATCTCAGTACATTACAAAACGTTGCATTTAATGCAATATTCAAAGTGATGTGGGTCACAATGGACTTCAGTCTCCAAGTATAAAGTAGGAATGGTTTCAGATGGACAATCTTGTGCTTTGGTGCAGCCTCTTTATTTCCTTGCTTGCAATTGTTAGACACCAAAGCTTCTAACAGTAATTCCTATGTGAAACTGATGTGCTTCATCAGAAAATGCAATGTGTGACAAACATCTGTCTTTTGTCTCCGTCAGAATTATGTAATGGACAACACGGGGTAGAGAGTAGACCTGTGATTACAGGGACATTTTAAGCTGTTTGGTCTAGTTAATTTGAAATTTTGCTTTTATGCCATTCTGTGGCACATTCATTAATGTTAAATGTTTGTGATGGGAACAGAATATTTAGTTATAAAGAAATAACTGTGATCAGCAAGAATCATGCATGGAAATCTGCTTTAAGGTTACTAAGCAAGGTACCTTTTCATAGAAGGTGCTTATCTGACTAAAAGAAAAAATACTGCTTTAGCGTCCCTATCATGTCTGGTGTGCCTTATGCCTTTTTAGATGAAGATTTTAAATACTGTTTACAAGAGGTTTTACACTTAGGACCCAGTATTATTATATCCAGTCGGTCTCCAGCAGTAAAATTGTACTTCCTTTTCCTAATTCTAGTGGCTGTCATTTGTTGACAATACATGTTTCTTGTGCTTTAGAGTCAGACTTTAAACCCTTTCAGTGTGGAATTATGATATGCTGCTTTGCCTGCCCTTGTCCCTAAAACCCACCCAGATGTGAACATGCATGTTCAAGAAAACAATTGCACTAAAATTATGTCTAGCTGTATAGCTATGTGCCAAAATGCTGGCGAGTTTTGAAAGAAGGATAGGATTTTACATCAATTAGTATTGCAGTGTGTCTTTGGGACAGTGAAAGTTCAGTAGCTTCATAAATTATAATAACTAAACAATAGCTTGTATATTCATAGAGACTTGTATCCTGATGGGATACATGTTTTCTTTTATACCCTGATTCTTTGGATCTGTTAGGTTGAAATTGCTAATCACTTGATTTGTATTCATAATCGTTATAGCTTACTGTTGCACCCTGCAGCACAAGAATGCATTGTGAGAGCAGAAGAAAAAATCATGTAGGCACATCCATACAGCATTTCTTTTTATACAGAAAAATATATTATGGTTTTGTCATGTAAGTGATCAAATTATCACTGTAAATTTTCTATGTGCAAAATCAGTTAATCAATAATGAGAAAATCCGTATGTCTGTATGAAATTGCAACATACTCGTGTTTCTTTCAGTCAGTGTGAGCAGCTGTCTTGGGGAAGCTTCTTTAAATCACTCCCTTAGCAAACAGCTCATTGTATTTACTCTCACCACAGAGATTAAAGTGTTTCAATTAAAAAAAAAATTTTTTTTAGCAGGCTTCCAGTGTTTATTTCATGTGAGCTGCTTGAGTAAAAATATCAATTGTGAAAAGCAATTTTAAAATATATGCATTTTCATAAACTATAGATTCCAGAGGAAGAGCACAGATTCCTGCTAGTATCCAATAATAAATAGCTAATTTTCCATGACTAATTTTCCTGCTAATATCAAAAGTCAACATCCTTGACATTTGAAAGTGCCTGACACATTTATTATAGTGAAACCTTTACATCATCCTGGAGTGGATTATAGGCTCTTTTCTTATAAGGTGCTGCAATGATCATTTGACTAATTTGCTTGCTTTTGTACCCATTTAACATAGACTGGCAGTAAGAAGATGTCTCTTTTTTATCTATTGTTTTTAAAACTAGAATAGTATATATCAGACTGAATTTTTTTATATATCTCCAGATACATCCTAAGTATTTGTCTTTTTATTAATTTAGCAAGGCTTCTCTAGGTTTAAATATACTTAAGCTACAGTGCATTATCTGTTGTAATATATGCCTCATAGAGGTATTATCTGGGTGTCCTAAATAAACAGGGATACTGTTCTTTCTCCAATTCAAGGATCAGTCCAGTTTTCAACCAACTGAAATCAAATTATCAACTTTTAAAAGACCATCTAATTTAAGAATTCAATTGTCTCAGGAGTGCATGAGTAATTTGCCAAAGTTAATTGTTAAGTGCAAGGAAGTAATAAACTTTTTAAAGTGCAAAGGCAAGTGACTGTCCTTAATCTGCGCTTTATTGGGTTGGACTTAATCTGTATTGAACCCATCGCGTGTACATCTTGAGCACTAACAGAGATTGTTCAATTATTTTCATTTGAAAACTCTGGAATATTATATATTATCGAGTCCATGACTGAGTATTAACACATATCAGTGTTTTAGTATATCCCAGTGATGCGTCTTTATAAGATGGCTTAATACTGTACATCTGAGTGAGCAAAATGGCTTGCTTCGGTGCACACGTAATTTTGATTCTCTCCGCTGCCCCCCCCCCAAAAAACCCTTGCTGGGTTTTAGGAGAAAAATTCCTGAATGGTAGCATGAAATCTACAAGAGGAACTTGAAATGTTTTGCAAGAGTGCTGGCAGTGAATTTGTCAGACAGTGCTATATCGAGAAGTTACAAAAGTTTCACTTTGGGGGTTAGAAATAGGTTAGAAGACAATTGGCACATTCCAAACTAAAATCAGTGTTCTGATGGCAGATCTTGTCTAGGACCCAATGATTTTGTAGATACTTGGCTACTTCATTTTGTATCTTAAATGAATATTCAGAGTTCTTAGACTAAATGACCCAACATGTTCAGATAAATTTAAATCTCTTACCTATAAAGAAGAGCAAATGGCTGTAGACCTTTTGACAGCAGTATGCAATTTGTAATATACATGTTTCTAATACATATATCTACATGCATTAATAGATGAAATCAAGCCTGTTCAAAGTTTGTTATACATGTGTTAGATTATAGTACATCTGACTATATCAGTATATTTATTGAGTGCTGAGCCATCCTCATTTTGATGATGGCGATAAATTTTGCATATTATGCAGGAATGCTTTCAGTTTCTTTAGATTATTGAAGCTTGATTGCTGTGATTTTATACAAAACAACCCCTATAAAGAGTGTTATGAGTGGTTGCAGTCATATGGAACCAATAAGTATATTTGCTTGCCTAAGGCAAGTCACAGCTGCAGCAGATAACTATAGTTTGCCAAATTTGGCAGTTTATGGGAAATACTACCTTTGCTATATATATTAATAATCCCTTGCACTGTCATCAACCCTGCAGTATTTTTTATTAAAGTGGCTTAAATGGGCCTGAGCAAATCAAGTTGAATACATTTTACTAATGGAAGGAGAAGGCAACATCCAAACCCTATGATAAGAGTCTTGAATAGCAAATATTTCATAAATATTTGGGTCAAGGACATAATGATTTTAAATTGAGCAGAAATCAGTATTGTGGGAAATTTGAGTTTTCAGTAATTCAACAGTATACTTTACTAGTGAATACTACTATACAACTTTACTTTTTCCCTAGGCTGTAGCAAATGCAGCTTAGCTGTATAGTACAAAGCATGATGATCAGTTTCATTCTTTAGGATAAGTTCTGGGTATTTAGGGCATTTTAAAATAGCAGTGATGGGAGATAAATTGTTAGTAATCTTACTGGAGTGAGGCTATCCTGGAAAAGGCAAGCATTTTTACTAAATGCTTTCATGCCCTCCACACTTACCGATTGATCTGAGCTTTGAACAAATTCATTTGCACCACTGCTTCCACTTAGAAACTTGTGGAAATTATTGAAAGGTTGGCTTTACTTCTTGGTTCCATTTAAAAACCTATTGGCAAAGCATTTTGTTTCTGATAATGTGACTGCAAATAGAACTTATACTGGCATATTGGACTCAAAACCATTTCCTCTCTCTTAGTTTGTAAATAACATCAAAACTGCAGCCACTGTCCCATGATGATTGCATTCAGATGCCTGAAAACCTGGCTGCATGGCCCAGGCATAGTCTCTGCAAGCACATTTGTATCAAAACCCCCTTTTAAATGGTTTTAAGAAGTTTTGTATATGGAGGATAAAGTGCTTATATATTTATTAAAGATTCTTTATCTTATTTGAAATTATTTGGTAAAGAAGGTTTTCTTTTCGTTTGGACAAACTTATGGGATGGGGTGGGAGAGAGGTTATTTGTACCCTTTTATCTTTTTTTATCTTTTTTTAAAAAAAACAACACCCTTGAACATGAATCTTGGTACTGATTATGACTGGCAGTATGGCTGTCTGTTGTGTGCATTGTACATGCCATGTCCATGTCTTACATTTTGTTACTTATTATTTAGTCATCTGTTCTCAACCAAAACTTTTAAAGTAAAACTGTGATTTTTTTTCTTTTCCTTTCCTTTGCAATACATTTGAAATTTCAAAAGGGTACTTTGGGGCTCCAAATTAGAATTTCTAAGTCAGTATGTGCATTTCACGTATGTTAATGGTGAGCAAAGTATTATATACTAACTAGATTTTTTTCCACATCTGTATAGTATATTCTATGTATTTTGTGGTATTGAGATTATAGAAAGTTTAGTGTCTGAAATATGCGTTTAATGTGTATTTTTAAACAAATTTATGGCAATTAAATATTTGGAGAAAAGGGTATCACATTTCAATTTGTAAAGATCTTTTTAACTACTGTGTCATTAAAATGCTTTGTACAATGCAGAACTGTAACTGGAGAAACTAAGTTTAATAAATATCAAATAGATTTTCTGTATTAAACTTTATAAGCACTGTGCTTGAATTAATCCTTTAGTATGAGCCTTTCTGCCATGGAACTGCACATTGGATCAGAAAATCTTTTCTGTTTGAGAATGGGAGCAATTATGAGCTGTCCTCTCATTTCCTGAACACAGAATAGTGGGAAGGCAACAGGACATTTTATCCAACTAATGTATTTAAATTCACCCAATTTAAGTATATTAACGTGTTTAAACTCCTACAATTATCACTGAAATATTTGCATTAAGCTGATTGCAGCATTACCCACTACGCAATGAAAGTTTGAAAGCCATAGGAAAAATTAAAAAGGGAAAAAACCTGGAAGAGTGTTGAAATTGGTGGTATTTAAATGCCTGTTGTTAATAATTTAATAATATGCTTTAAGTGCTTCATTAAGGCTGGAAGGTTTTTGAAAACTTCTAGCACTATTAATGATTAGATAGAGTCAGAGTCTTGTCACTTTTGCTTCAGAAGGGTCAACTGTTGGAAAAGTCCATTTCTTCTCAGAATATTTTCATTGTATCTTACTGTTATGTGTCTTTCTCTTTTGGCTGGTATGCAAGACAAATATCAAACTGTAGTTGCTCTTACAGATATTTAATTTTTTTGCACAGAAAAAAGTACAAATAAAATAAAAGATAAAATCAGTTGAAGCTATTGTAGCTTGGATAAAAGCCCACCTTGGAATAAGATGGAAACTAAATTAGCATGTATTTCTGCCATGTGAAATTCTTTCATCTGTCCATACAACTGAAGCATTAATTGAAAAACATATATATATATCAGGAGAGGTGACAATAAATAAACAAGGGGGAGCATCATCCAAGGTAACAGCTTGTTCTTCTTAGGACATAATTACTCTTGCAATATTCTTAAAGAACATTGTTTGTTCCTGCAAAACGAAACAAAAAAGCAAAAGAAAAGAATCAATCTGCTTACTATTTTTAGTCACATTAAGACTAACCCACATATAAGAAAGGATCTAGTATTTTAACAGTACTTTCTGTAATACTAAAGCAAATGTTACATGAGTTTAAGTACTTTGTTTCAGGAAAGCAATAGTGCTACCAGTAATTTCTTATTAGCTCATTTTTTAGAGTTGCACATCCAAATGGGAGATTCTTGTTCTTGATGGTAATGATGTACAGTTGCAAGGAATAAGAAATGTATCAATATAGTTAAACCAGTTTTCATGTTAGATTGTCCTAGAATTACTTGCCTGCATTACATTTTCCAAAATGTTTTCAATCTGTACTGTAATATATTAAAAAAAAAATACTGTTTAACGTTTTCAGTTCTAACATTAAATAGAAAATATTTTGTAAATGAAGTCTAGGTTTGTAATTCCTTTTGTATTGATTTTTTGCTTCTGCTAATTTACAGACTTGGAGAGACAATAATTTATTTTATCTTCCTGCTATTCAAGATGACCTGATGATTGCAGTCATCCTAACAGTAAAAACATTTGCTGGTCTGTATGAAAGTCCTTTTTATTTCCAGGCATGAGAAGGAAATTACCTGCACAAACTTGTGAAGCATTCACTGTTATCCCTGCATGGTGCTCCAACTGGTCTTGAAAGTCCTCTCCAGAAGGGTGTCATTCTTTTTGGCCTAACAAGCTGAGCATTTTGTGGATGCAGCAAGGCACAGTGTATCTGAAACATAATTATAATCTGGCTGTTTAATATGATATTGAAATCTGTTTGGACATTCAGCCCTTAGAATTCTCTTCAGACTTGACTCAGATCATATCATTTCTGTATGGAATCTGTAACAGCTTGCCTTTTCTGTACAGAATTCTCTAAATAAGTGATCATTTCAAAACTTGCTTTTCACACCTGCAGAAACTCATGTAGCCTGCACCTTCGTGTTAGCCATTTTCCACACTTACATATTAACAGTATTTGCAGACTATCCCAATTGTGAGACTCTTTTCTTTTTTGAAAAGAAAAGGCAAAACCAATTATTAAAACCAGCAATACAAATCTATACATATCTACCACAATAGACTCCCATAAGTCAGGGCCAAAAGGACAAGATGTCTCAGTCATCATCAATCTCTTCTCCAAAAAAGCCAGGTTTTACAGCTTCCCAAATAAACCAATGTGACAGAAATCTTGGGAAGAATGTCATTCCAAAGGATGGAAGCCATAACTCAGAAGGTTTGTCCCCATAGTCTCTGAAGATGACATTATTTAGAAGAGACCTGGAGTAACCCACCCTTCCTGATCTTACAGGTAGACAGAAGCAATTGGAAATTGATGTGAATCATTCCACTGAGGAAGAAGTCTAGCATTGCAGCTAGTAATAGCTGATTCCCGGAGTCTCTTGATAATGGCCCTTCAGACATTGAGCAACTTCAGATTCAGGCATATCTTAAGCATAAAATATATGTTGAAATACATTTGCCTGACAATTTTGAAATTCAAATGCCAGTTACGTCCTTACCTGAAGCAGCAGGACTGAACAAATTGAGAAGATTACCACAACTTTTAAACACTGCATCATTGGATTCTTTTTGGCCCATCAAGATTTTTCTCAAAAGGTAATGAACACACCTGAACATCCTCATTCAGCTTTTATAGATGGAAGTCCCCATTGCATCACCTGCCAGCTCTAAGGGACAAAGATCACCTTAGAGACAAAAAAATTAATAAGTTAATGTCTACTAAAGTGATAGTCCAAGGTCTGTCCTATAAGCTAAATATATTTATTTTTCAAGCACTTGTACCTTGATCAGTGTATCATACATGCCAACTGTTCCCTTTTAAAACCTAGATTTCAGTCAGTGTTTCATTGTGTATTTGTAAGTGGGTCAATGGTCAAAGCACAAAGAATAAAACTGATGCTATTTTCTTACTGTTTCTCAGACTTAATTACATAGGAAAAAACTACCAGTTGCATAACATGAAAAAGAAAACAGCGTAGATTTTTTAAAAAGCTTCTATACACTGGTGCCTCTTTACCGTCATCAAACAAATACACAATAAGCATGCATATACACACATTTGGAAGTGATAAAATCCAAGACTGATTTCTCTAAAAGATTGTTGAATGAAACAACTCAACCCTTATTCTTCTGAATGTGTGGTAATAATACATTTTTAAACTTTTCTGCAAAAGTTCATAATGTTCAAGTTCAGAATTTGCTTCAATTGTTAATTCATTGGGAGTATCCCTAGGAAAGCTACATCATCTCAGCCTCACATTGAATGTCATCACTTATCTGAAATATGGAACTCTTGTAACAATTTAAAGATTGTCTACAATATTACACATTTATTTTTCCTCTTTAATAAGTTCAGGCCACAGGATATCCTACTGTATCTGTGCAAAAACATATCTGCAGGAGGTTATGGCAAGATCAGTATGAGTGTTGTGCTTCCATTTGCATGTAGCTTAAATTTTCCCAGTCCAACATCAACAGGAACATTAGCGATTATGGCTTGAATACAAACTGCTTCTGCAGAAGTAGAAAGAACTTCCAGAAGTACAATACTATCTCCTGATTTTTGCCAGCTCCCTCTGTGTTTTACATTATTTATGAGACTTTCCCAAAATCCTTTTTTAAAAAGCGTGAGATGATTTTCCCATGCTTACTTTTAGAGATGAACACTTTACATCAGTTTTTCTAAACCTGGTGACCCTACATGTGTGCAAGAATTCAGGATTCTCAGAGTGGTCATAGTCATGACACATCTGGAGGAATTTCACAAAATATACTTCCACACACCTGGAAGGCTACCTTGATGTGTTTGTGGGGCTTGCATGCTCTGAGGAAGTTGAGACCTATGCCAGAGGTTCAACCATTCTGGACAGGTCTCATCAGAGGAGCCAGACGAAGAGTGTCTCTCCCATAAACAATATGGCGAGACATAACTTACAGAAACCTATACAGATCGGTCATCACTCATATCAACAAGGGCTGCCCTAGGTGTTGAAATTTCTGGATATCTGGTGACAAGTGGACTACAGGACTCAGGACTGTTGGCTGAGCAACCAGGGCTAGCAGCTATAGGACTACTGGAAGAAAAGTTACTTATCCATTGCAAATATACAAAGACTGAAAACAAAGAAATAATGATTTGCTTTTACAAATCAAGTCCAGTGAGAACAGGATATCTGAAGAGAATGCACCAGTTCTGAAAAGAACATCCAGAATCAGAAATAATAGAACAGAGGCTAGCAGATCAACGTCAATTTATAATACAAAATAAAGTAGTCACAGAAGTAGAATTGGAAGAACCGCAAAGGGCTACCCAGGGCAAAGAAATTGAAGCCTTGCCAGAAATAGCTCAGACAGTAGAGACAAACCAGGGAGAGTTGGCAGCAGAGGAAGCCAATATTGCTATTGAATCATTTGCACTCCCAGATAAGGCAGCCTCTCCTCTACTTTCTCCTCAGAAAGAACAAGGCCCTCTAACAAAAAAAAAAGAAGAGGAACTGAAACAAAGAATAACTGAGCATCTAGAACAGCACAAAAAGAACAAAATAAGGTTGCCTGCATTAAAGCTTGTTACAAAGAAAGAGCTAGCACAAATATTACAAGATGCCAACACTATATCAAATATAAGCACCAGCTCACTGCAAGAAACAAACCAACTGATGTACAGCACAGCTGCAGTTATAACTGAAGATCTTGGATGCAAAATCAACAAACAAGAAAAAAGTAAATAGTGCATCACCAAAATGGAAAATAAGATCCGCATGCTAAGTTTAGTTGCAAGCAAACAAAAACAGATGAAAAAGAAGCTGAAGAACAAGAAGACCAAAGAATACCTGATCAAGAAATGTCACCTAGAGACAAAGAAGGTTAAGGAAACACTGGAAATAAGAAAGCAGCAAATAACAGCCATAGCCAAAAAGATCAGCAGATATGAAGCTCGAATTGCGCATTATAGGCAGAATCTCCAATTTCAGTCAAATCAGAAATGTTTCTACCAATCCATCAATGGAGAGACTGCAATGAACCAGTCAACACCTGACAAAGAAGAAACAATGCAGGTCTGGGTGCAGCAGTTATAGGACAACCCAAACAAGAATGCAGCTTGGATAAAAGAGGTGGATAAGAATAAAAAGAAAACAACCAAGAAAACAAGAAAACAAGAAAACAACCAAGCTCAGAGAACCCCAAGGGCTCCACATAAGAATAAAAAAGAAGCTGAAATGAAAGAACTTATAATAACAACAGAAATGGTGGAGAAAAGGGCAAGGAAGATCAAGAATTGGTCAGCACCAGATGAAGATGAACTGCACGGTTTTTGAAACATCGGACTGGTCTGCACCCGCTCATTGCCAAGCAGTTTAACAACATACTGCAAGGAGGTGAAATTGAAGATTGGTTAACATCTGGCAAAATCTACCTGATAATGAAAGATCCAGCAAAAGGGGCAGCATCAGGCAACTACAGGCCAATTACCTGCTTACCAACAACTTTCAAATTGCTAACTGGTGTGGTAGCTGATGCAGTCCAACAGCACCTACTTGAAAACAAGCTCTTTCCATCTGAGCAGAAAGGAAACTGCCCAAACAGCAGAGGGACAAGAGATCAGCCCCTAACTGACAAGATAATTTTCGAAAACTGCAAGAGAAGGAAGACCAACTTGAATGTAGCTTGGACTGATTACCAGAAGGCATTCAACTCCCTGCCACATGACTGGATAATCAAGTGCCTAGATGCTAGAAGTGCTAGAAATAACAGGAGTCAATAGAAACATCAGAAACTTTGTGCAAAGATCAATGGCACAATGGAAGACACAGTTGCTGGTCAATGGCAATAGACTGGGAGAGGTTAACATCAAAAGACGAATCTTTCAAGGAGACTCACTATCACCACTACTGTTTGTCATTGCATTGATTCCTCTGTCAACAATACTGAGCAAGTCAGGCCATGGCTATCAAACATCAAAAACATTTGCCAGGCTATCCCACCTCCTTTACATGTATGATATGAAGCTGTATGGAAAAACACCATCTGAAATAGAATCGTTGCTCAACATTGTCTGAATATACAGCCAAGATATTGCAATGTAGTTTGGCTGGACAAATGTGCCATCCTTACCATCAACAAGGGAAAAATAGTGAAAACTGAGGGAATCAAGATGCCCAGTGGAAATAACATCACGAGTCTGGATGAAGAAGATCACTACAAATACCTGGGCATCCTTCAGGCTGACAACATCAAGCTCATTGAAGTCAAGAAGAAGGTTAGTAGTGAATACATCAGAAGAGTGAAGAAGATCTTAAAGTCAAAACTCAGTGGCAGAAAAATCATCAAGGTGATTAACGCCTGAGCAATTCCAGCCATTAGATATACAGCTAGAATAGTGGAATGGACTCAAGCTGAACTAGAAGCCCTGGACAGGAACACCAGAAAAATAATGACAGTGAATCATGCCCTTCATCCATGCAGTGACATTGACAGAGTGTACCTACTAAGGAGCATAGGTGGGTGTGGAATGTTGCAAGTACATCAATGACAGTTGAAGAAGAAAAAAGGGCATTGGAAGAATATCTGAAGGACAATGAAGAAGATGCACTGAAGCTAGTATACCATGAAGGCTTACTGAATACCAAATAAACCAAAGTGGTCTATAAAAAAGACTAGATGAAGAACAGAAAAGAGACATGTCAAGGCAAAGTATTACATGGCCAGTACATTAAAAAAAAAAAAACAACTAGCAAGCAAAGCAGATAACAAGTCCTGGCAATGGCTAAGAGCAGAAAAGCTGAAGAAAGAGACAGAGGAGCTAATTCTGGCTACACAGGACCAAACCTTAAGAACAAATACATATAAAGCCAGAATTGAGAAGACAGTAATAGACAGCAGATGTTGTCTCTGCAAAGAAGCTGAAGAAACAGTGGACCACCTAGTTAGCTGCTGCAAGAAGATCGCGCAGACTGGCTACAAACAATGGCATGACAAGTAGCAACACTGGTGCATTGGAATATCTGCAAGAAATACCATTTGCCTGCAAGCAAGAACTGGTGGGACCACGAAATAGACAAAGTAATAGAAAATGAAGAAGCTAAAGTGCTCTGGGACTTTAGAATTCAAAGAGACAAGCATCTGCCACACAAAACCCCAGATTTAACAACTGTTGATAAGAAAGACATAAAAGTCTAGATAGTGGACATGGCAATACCTGGAGACAGCAAAATAGAAGAGAAAGATCTGGAGAAAATCACAAAATATAAAGACCTGCAAATAGAAGTAGAATGACTAAGGCAAAAGAAAGCAAAGATAGTACCAATAGTAATGGGGTGCAATATCAAAACATCTGGAGCACAACTTGAACACCATCAGCATTGACAAAATCACTATCAGTCAATTGCAAAAGTCACCTTTACTTGGAGCAGCTTACATCCTGCAACGATACCTTTAATATTATTAAAGAACAACACTTGCTAGATCCTTGGGCTTGAAAGGTGGACAAAAATGCCAAATCCATTCTAAACATCTGGCTGACTGTGCAACCAGCCATAAATAGAGCTACATATTAGCTTTGTTGTATGCCACTCAGAGTCGCCTGTGGTGAGATGGGCGGCTATACAAATTGGTTTAATTAATAAATAAATAAATAAATAAATAAATAAATATTAAGTTGAGTTCATGGTGTGTCTATGGGACTTCTGTACAATTCAACCACTCTCCAAAAACCAAATGCTTATTGGTGAAATGTACTAGCCCCACATTTTAGTTAACCTCATATGTTAAGAATAGTATTTCTTTTACCAACTCCATAAATAGTCCAAACTTATATGATGTTTCACTTCATCTAAGCAAAAAAATGCCCATAGTGTAGAATTTCTCAGAATCCAGCACTATGCTCACTTTGTTTAATGTTTTCAGTTTGCATGTAAGCACTGTTTGTTCTACGTAATTCATCAGATCTCTTGGAAGCTAATCTTAACTTGTTTCAAAATACTTTACATAGAAGGAGTATTCTGGCTTGCCATATAGGACTTGCAAGAGCCGGAACTGTCTAAAACTGTCATGGAGAGAGAACAGAGTCACTTTACAGTAAATCTACTTCATTTACTTATTTCCATGGGCTGCCTAATAAAACATTGTCATGTGGCTTAAGAAATTGCCTCACTCCATTCAGTTCTAAATATGAAAGCAAGATTGTACAACTAATGTGACATGGAAGAATCATTGCTTTAAAGTGCTCAAATACAGGCAGTCCTCGCCTAACAGCCACAATAGGGATTGGAATTTCTGTCACTAAGCATTATGGTCATAAAGCAAGATGCCATGTGACCACATCACTTAGCAACCGCAATCCTGGCACTCCCAGTTGCTGTTGTTAACCAAGAATCATGGGTTGTTAAGTGAAGGGAATCCCAGGTAAGGAGCACAGGGGTGCCACAGGGTGGGGGAGACCCTGGGAGGCCTGGTGCAGGCTGTGTGTGAGTTGGGGGGGGGTGCTGTAGTGTGGCACAAAGCTACCGCGCTCCAGGAAGCATCAGCCGCCCCAGCCCAGCCCAGCCCAGCAGTGCTTAAGACTGCAGGGGCACTGCAACGCCCCCCACTTGCCCATCTCCCCCCATCTATGCCCTTTTGGCCGCTCTGCACAGTGGCATTCTGCGGCAGCAGCACCAGGGCTGGGGCTGAAGTAGAGGCCCAGGGCCTTCAGCAGTCTCAGCCAGCTGCCACCACCCCCAGGCCTCTATTTCAGCCCCAACACCACTGCTGCCACTGAGAAATGCCCCACACCATGGCCAGCCACCCCAGCACCATTGCATAAAGCTCCAGTTGCCCCCACCGTCCTACACTCCACAGGCTCAGCTGCACCCAGCTGACTTTCACCATTTTCTTCCTGCTGCTGACAAGGCACACCTGGCCTGACCCTATTATACTGTATGCAAGGCAGCTGCTGGCCATGCCAGGCCTTCTTCTTGAGGCTGCTTGTGCTGTTCTCCAAGCTGCTTGCACTGTTCCTTCTCCAAATCATGTGCTGGATTCTCATGATCCTTCAGAAACCTTCTGGCCTTCCTCAGGTCTCGCAAGAACAGGCATGCAATTTGGAGAACGTGGTCTTCCAAAGCACCGTGAGATAAACTTTGCATAACACTGGAAACAGGATACAGTACCAACAATATCAGATTGGCAACTTAAACTTGGAAAATATGCTGCAGTGGTGAAACAGTATATATACACAACAGAAGTTTAACTAAATTTAAGGAAGAATGGTTTCCATATGTATTACATATTACAGAGCAAGGTAAATACATACATTTAGAGTACAGTTTCTAAAGCTTATGCCAACAGGTACTGCAGATCAGTTGGAGTACAAAGAAGGGGGAAGTCAGAAATTAAATATTTATCTATATTATTTTAGGGCCTTTTTTCTTTTTCTTCTTTTTTTAACATTTATAAACAATAAAGTCAAACTGGAGATGCCTTGAAAGACAAAATCAACATTTTGGGAAATTTGGTATCATTAGAGAAG